>NC_061089.1:16453660-16711160 GCF_015104395.2 Macrobrachium nipponense
CCTCTAGCTTGGTCGGTGGACGCAATGCTGTTGGATTGGTCGGGTCTGGAAGCTTATGCATTCCCTCCGTTCGGTCTAATAAGAGAGGTGCTGAACAAGTTCATGTCGCACAGCAATGTAACGCTAACGTTAATCGCTCCCTTTTGGCCCAGGAAAGAGTGGTTTCCCGGCCCCGGACCTTCTCCAGTTGTTAGTAGACTTCCCCAGACTTCTTCCTCCAGAGAAGTGCTTCTCAAACAAACCTCACTTCAAGAGGTTCCACCACCAAAACCTTGTCCCGCTCTAGCTCTGACAGGGTTCAGACTGTCCGGAATCTTGTCAGAGCGAAAGGATTTTCAAGAAGAGCTGCAGAAGCTATCGCTCGTTGTAGAGAGAGAGTTCTCAACAAACTCTATCAAGGGAAGTGAGAATCTTCAGAGAGTGGTGTAGAAGTGCTAAAGTCTCTACTTCTGCGACCTCTTTAACAGAAATAGCAGATTTTCTTCTATTTCTTAGGAACTCTAAGAAACTAGCTCCTTCGACGATCAGAGGATATAGAGCCATGCTCTCTTCGGTTTTTCGACATCGAGGTTGGATATTTCCTCCAATTCAGATATGTCGGACCTCATTAGGTCTTTCGAAACCACTAAGCTCCCGCAAGATTACATGCTTGGAACTTAGATGTGGTGCTTAAGTTCCTCATGGGGCCACCGTTTGAGCCTTTGAAGTCGGTCTTCACTCAGGAACTTGACTAAGAAGGCACTCTTTCTTATTGCACTAGCTTCTGCTAAGCGTGTCAGCGAATTGCACGCTATAGACAAAAGAGTCGGTTTCTCTCAAGGCAATGCTGTATTTTCGGTTTTCTTTGACCTTTCTAGCCAAACAATGAGAATCCTTCTAATTCCTTGGCCGAGGAGTTTTTTGTGGGTAAGGAACTTATCTGATTTGGTTTGCCATGAGGAGGAAGAAAGGCTCTTATGTCCAGTCAGGGGCTATTAGCAGTATCTGTTTGCCACTAAGGGTATTAGAGGAACAATCTTCTAAAGCTCTGGACCTCGGTTCAAAATCCCTCTCGTCCTCTTTCTAAGAATGCTATATCGTTCTTTATTAGAGAGCTTATCAGGGAAGCTCACTCGCAGTCCGAGAACGACAATCTTTCCGTTCTGAGAGTTTAAAGCTCACGAGGTTAGAGCAGTGGCAACTTCTTTAGCATTCAAAGAAAAGAATTTATCTTTAGCTTCGATTCTTCAGAGCACGTTCTGGAGATCGAATTCGGTTTTCGCGAGTCATTATCTCAAAGAGATAGAAACGGTTTTCGAGAATTGTAAAACTTTAGGTCCGGTGGCGGTTTCTGGCATGGTGTTGGGAGAAAACGGCACGGGGTCGTCACCTCTATGCTAACTTTTCACCTTGAATAGGTTGTCGAGTTCAAGGGGGTGGTTTCAAGGGAAGCTGGGGGGTACTGAGTACCTGGGATTACTCACCAGTCTGTTAGGTCAGATTTTACAATGGTTGGGTTATATATGTTTTTAAATCTGGTGTTGGTGACAAATGTTTTGTATGATTGAATTCTGGTCTTAGCCCAGGGCAAGGGCAATCTTTGTTGTTACTATCCTCCGTCAGTCAGCCTTGACTCGCTTGAACTACGGAAGGATTCCATCTCCTGTAGAGGCTAACTTTGGTGCAAATTCCAATTCCTCTACAATAGTAAGAAGAGCACCGACCAGAGGCAGTACAGTCCTGCTGTAGCTCTCTTACAAGGTAAGGTACAACAGACACCTTGAGTGTTTACTGGTATTGCAATAAATGTAACCATTTAAAATACTAGTGGTCCACTGAATCCCACCTTCCCATAAATGTGTAATCAGCTCTATAATTGTTCGGTAAGACACTACAATAAAAATGAAATTTTCATTATTAAAATGAAGTTTTATTGTATACTTACCGAACAATTATGATTATACCCACCCTCCTCCCCTTAGGTGGACGGACGGGCAGAAAGAATTGGATTCACCTGGGCAGTTGTACCTGGTTCACCCGCGAGTGGAGGGAGATGACGTCATCACCACCAGTGTTGGCGACGCCGACGCGCTAAATTTGAATTTAGTATCCTGCCGCTCGTGGAAATCACGGCTCTATAATTGTTCGGTAAGTATACAACAAAACTTCATTTTAATAATGAAAATTTTATTTTTAATGCTTTAGGTCCATTCAGAACTATGTAAACTGCATTCTTATTGCATTTTTCATCAAAAAAACCTTTAAATATTGATTATTATGCATATTTGGTGTCATATTTCATCTGCCAGATCAGCATTTGTAGGCGTCGTAACTCTGGAACATGCGTCGTACCCTGGAAATAATTTCTGATGAATATAATTGAAAAGCGTCGTAACCTCGGAACGTTGTAAGCTGAGACCGTCGTAACCCGGGGACTGCCTGTATATAAGACAGAAGAGCTAATCTACCAGAACGTATCAACTGTGTTGTTACATGTCTAGGGTAAATGACCGGACTGTGTCATGATTTTTAAGAGGAGCATAGAGGTCTCGGTATGCTGTCAGGATAGGCCGCAACTCTTGACTTTATTTTTATTCTTGCTTAGGAGGTAAAACTGTTTAGAGAAACGCCAAGTGCCAGTCTACCTTGCCGCGGAATAGTTATATAGATCTGCCTAGAATTTTTAAAATGTAAGAAATTGGAATATATTTAGTGATTGCACTGTTGTAGTGTTATGATGTTACTAGTATGTTTTTTATCTGGACTGTTGCTGCTTTTATGAACTGTCTTACTGTTTAAATTACACACACTTATGCATCCTGAATGACAGGAGTATTGTCACATTAGTCTAACATTCATGAGGACTTGGACTTTTGTTAGTGATGTATTTATGTGGTTGTGTAATATTCTGTTCTTTTATAAGACTGGAACATGAAGAGAATTCCAGATGTTTTTGTGTTTTTGCCGTTAAATAGTAAGATTAAAAAGATGCTCTTTGAAAGAGAATGTTAGAAATATAATTGTGATATATGTAGTAGCAAAATTAGTGCTATTGAATGTTTTGAATGGTCATCAGCACAGCTGCGTTCCCTCACATAAAATGACATTTTTCTTATTGCATTGTTAAGGAAATTGGAGTTTCAGGAAATGAAGGACAAGAAAAATGAATGGTGATTAAAATGAACTGATGTAATTACAGGGCAAATTTTGTACTGTTAACAAGTGAATATTGGTGTATAATCTCTTCCTGTATACATATTTTGATTTCTCTTTTCAGTTTAAGCTCGAAAATATGAGTAGTTTTTGTTACAATATCTACTCCAGGCGACTGCAGGATAAAGCGTCTGTTTGGCGGGAGACTGTTAAGATAAGAGTGTTGTGGCGTAGTGAATACAGATTTTTGGCCTAGGGTGTTTTCATGCACTGTGGCCACCACTAATAATTGTCCCCTCTGCTCCTCCTCTTCTTCCTTGTCCTCCTCCTCCTCCTCCTCTTCCTCGGTGTTGTCCCATTTGTGCACCCTCACTCCTTTGGTGTCATCGTCTCTTCCGTCCACCCCTTCTTCATCTACCTCTTCCACTTCTCTCTCCTTCTCTTCACTTTCCTCCCCCTCCACAACCTGGGCCCCTCCACGCTGCACCATCACAGCCCAACAAATGTTTGATTGGGAGGAAGGGGACCGATTCTCCTTCGAGGACTCGGAGCGTTTCGAAGAAGATTCATTATGTAGCTGGATAAGTGAACCGGAAAGTTTGGTTAACAATTGGAGGGGGTGGAAACGTTCAGAGAAAATTGCCTCGCTCCTCTATGGCCGGACAAGAGATCAAGGTAAGAATTTTGCTCATTTCATAGTTAGTATATATGGTTAGTTTGTCAAGAATCACCTTAGGAAAATTTAAATGCAAAATCTCTTAAGATTTATTTCGTTTAAAATTTAATTTTGTTCATGCAACTTACCTGTCAGATATATATATAGCTGATAATTTCCGACGACCGACAGAATTTAAAACTTACGACACACGCAGTGGGAGTCAGGTGGTTAGTACCCATTCCCGCCGCTGGGGCGGGTATCAGGAACCATTCCCATTTTCTATTCATAATTTTTCTGTCGCCGGTGTTGTGAACATCTGTTTACAGCACCTCCGTCTGGATTTGGAAACTTTTTGCTACTTGAGTATCCCTTTTGGTTCTTTTTTGGATTAATTGACTTGGATCGGTGGCTAGGCACACGTTATTAGTGGATTGATTTGATTTTGGTTTGGACTTCTCTTGGATAATATGTCAGGGTCTAGTACAGCTAGCGCTAGATTTTGCTCTAGGACTGATTGTAGAGGTAGGCTACTGAAAGCTTCAGTAGACCCACATACGGTATGTAAGAGTTGCAGGGAGCATGAATGTGTGTATGAAAGCCGTTGCAAGGAGTGCGAAAGATTAACAGATTCTGAGTGGAAGGCGTATGATACCTATCTTAGGAAACTTGAAAAGGATAGGTTAAGGAGGTCTTCCTCCAGGATGTTTCAGGTGTGCAAGAAATTAATGTTTCTCCTGTTAACCCTCCTCTGTTAATGCTCCTAACCCTGTAGTGTTGCCTCCGGCCCTGAGCAGTGTCAGTAGAGAGTAATACTTTGTCCTTAATTTTGGAGTCCTATTCGTAATTTAGAATCGAAAGTGTTGGCTCTTGAAGCAAAAGTAGAGCAAAAGTGATTGTGCAGAAGTGCAGTGATACCTTTGTGTAGTGGAGGGTGCGTCAGATCGGCCTCGTTTCGCCTCTAGGCCTGGACCTCTGCTTGACTCCCAGGACCTGGGAGGAGCATGTCGAAAGCCGAAGGAGGTTACAAGGAACCCCCACCGATCTGGCGTGCCTTCGGCAGTTACTGATGAAAATCCCCAGACTGCCAGGGAGCGTGCACGGGCACGTCTCCTCAAGGAGTGTTTTTCGTCATCGGAGGCTTCATCCCCACGTAAAGGGTGGAGTTCTCACGGTGCTTCCCGTCCGCTGAAAAGGACGGTGCGTGTTATTGACGCTTCACGTCCTAATTCGCCGAATTTGCGATCTTCTCCTGACAGTGCGTTCGCTGCTTTTCCGCCGCAGAAAAGGCGTAGTAGAGTCTTCGGACTTGGATTCGGGTAGTTCGTGCGAGCGATACAGTCGCTCTAGAAGCTCGGGAGGAGGCTGTACCTGGGAGGAGGAGGGAGGCGGTCCCCTCGCCGCCGCTCTCCTGCTCACAGGATCAGTCCCTCCCCGGAGCAGGAAGATTCGCCAACCAAGAGGATGATTCAGTCACTGCAGCAGCAACTTCAGGATGCTCTTGCTTCTAGAGAGTCTCTTCCGCGTCCGTAGAAAAAAAGGATGAGAAGCTTCCTGTGAAGAAGTCAAGCCACCTTCTCTTTCTCCTCGCTCGCCTCTCTCGTCGTTCGAGTCTCCCTCTATAGTTCGTTCTGCTCCCCAGCAGCTCTCTAGAGGAGTGAGAAGTTCGTTTCTTTCTCGCTCTCAGGATGAGATATCTCCCGCTCGCAAGTTTTCGAATGTTCGCAAGCGAGCGGTGGACGCTGAGCGCGCTTCTGTGCAAGTGGAGCGCGCTTCCGTTGCCGCCAAACGCGCACTGTTGTTTGATAAACTGCACCAGTGGACTGCAGCCGCGCGCTGGCGGCCGCTCAGCGTGCGCCAGCGGACGCCAAGCGTGCACTAGTGGACGCTCGGTGTGCGCCAGTGGACGCCAGGCGTGTTTTAGTAGATGTCGAGCGCGCGCACTGTCGGCGCCAAACGTGTGGATTCGGAAGCCAAGCGCGCGCTGGTGGACGCCAGTTCCAGTCACCAACGCAAGTTCAGGTGGAAGAAGGACCCTACCTGTTAGTCATTTTCTTCAGAGTTTCCTCCTACTTCTCCAGTTTCTGAGGAAGGAGTTAGCGATAATTTTAGTCGAAGCAGAGGAAGAGCAGCAGCCAGTTCCTGTCTCATCGGACTATAAAGTTTTGATGCGTCTTCTGCAGTCGGAGTTTGGAGAAACTTTCCAACCGGAAGCCCCTCGTTCTCCCCCTTCTCAATTTTCTTCTTTTAAAGCATCTAAGGCATCGGGGTTCGTTAAAATGAAGAAGTCGCTTTCCACGAAGCAAGCGTATTGGAAAGTCCATTGAGTGGATGGAGAAGAGGAAAGCGTCAGGAAAGTCCTCTTTGGCTTTTACCGCCATCAAGACTCTGCGGTAAAGGAGGCATGTGGTATGAGACGGGAGAGGACGTAGGTGTTAAACTACCAGCCTCTGCTCAGGGTGATTTCGGGAGCATCGTGGACCCCTCCAGAAGAGCCCTTCTGTCTTCATCAAAAGTCGCTTTGGACCATAACGAGTCGACTTCCATCTAAAAGGCCTCTTCAGGACTCTAGAGGTCTTCAACTTTCTCGACTGGTGTCTTGGAGTTTTGGATGCCAGGTCAAGGAGTTTCTGATACTATTAGTCTGGGGGAGCTGTCCAGTGTACTTTCTTGTATGGACAAGGCCGTCAGGGATGGTTCTGAGGAGTTGGCTCTCACTTTAGTTGCGGGGGATTCTCAAGAAAAGGGCAACCTCTTCTGTAACTTCACAGCCCAAATCCGTCTCTCCAGCGCAAAAAGGCGGACTTGCTTTTCGCTCCGTTTTCAGACCATCTCTTCCCCCCAGACTATGGTTAAGGACATAGCATCGAGCTTCAGGAGAAGGCAACGCAAGATCTTCTGGCTCAGTCTTCTAGAAGACCAGCAGCTGCCCTCATCTTCTGGATTTCGTTTACAAGAAACCCCGATCCCTTTCGTGCTGGATCTTCCTCGAAAAAAACAGGCCTCCCGAGAAGAGGCTCTTCCAGAGGAAAAAACCCCTGCTCCGTCAAAGAGTAGGAAGTGATTTGGAAGTCCTTCAGACGCCGGTAGGAGCCAGGCTTCTTCTGTTCGCGAAAGCCTGGGAAGAGAGAGATGCCGACCCTTGGTCGCTAGATGTTGTGAGGAAAGGTTACAGGATCCCGTTCTTGAAGTCACCCCCGCTATCCTCAACACCAAAGGATTTGTCTCCCTCTTATCGAGGAGAGAACAGAAACGTGCTTTTCGATCTGCTGGAACAAATGATCGAGAAGCAAGCGGTGGAACAGGTCTTCGACCTGGAATCTCCAGGATTTTACAACCGTCTGTTCTGGTGGTGCCGAAACACTCGGGGGGGTGGGGCGGCGACCCTCCTCGATGTCAGCAGCCTAAACCTCTTCGTCATAAAGAAGAAATTCAAGATGGAGACGGCCTCAATCTGTGCTGTCAGCTTTGAGACCGGTGGGGATTGGATGGTCTCACTAGACCTCCAAGACGCGTATTTTCACGTCCCCATCCATCCCCAATCAAGGAAATACCTGCGATTTGTCCTGAAGGGGAAGGTATTCCAATTCAGGGCACTTTGCTTCGGTCTGACCACAGCGCCGATGGTTTTCACTGTTCTGATGAAGAACGTGGCAAGGCTGCTTCATCTGGAGAATATAAGGATCTCTCTCTACCTAGACGACTCGCTTATTCGAGCTTCATCGTGAGACCGGTGTCTGGAGGACCTGCACACGACCATGTCGTTAGCGAAGTCCCTGGGGCTTCTGGTAAACCTCAAAAAGTCGCATTTGACTCCTTCTCAATCTTTAGTCTATCTGGGGATTCAGATGGACTCAGTGGCTTTTCTGGCTTTTCCGTCCTAGGGGCGACAACTTCAATGCTTGGAAAAAGTGGCGACCTTTCTGGGGAAGGAAACATGCTCGGTGAGGGAATGGATGAGTTTGCTGGGGACCATTTCCTCACTGGAGAAGTTTGTTTCCCTGGGAAGGCTGCACCTCAGACCTCTTCAATTCTTCCTAGCCAACAGTTGGAAGAACAAACAAGATCTGGAGGCGATCTTGTATTTAACAAGAGAGGTGAAGGATCACCTAAGTTGGTGGTCAGATCCACGGAAGCTCGCAGAAGGGCTCTCCCTCAAACTTCGGAACCCCGACCTAGTGTTGTTTTCCGACGCGTCGTCCACGGGTTGGGGAGCAACACTAGGAGGGAAAGAAGTGTCGGGCACCTGGAGGGAACAGGTGCCCTGGCACATCAATCTGAAAGAGCTGTCAGCGATTTACCTGGCTCTCAGGTTCTTCCAGGAAGAAGTATCCGGCAAAGTCATTCAAATCAACTCGGACAACACCACAGCACTGGCAATAACCTAAGAAAAATCAAGGGGAACTCACTTCGCCTTCTCTGTTTGCCATCGCAAAGGAACTCCTTTTATGGGCGAAAGCGCAAGAAGTCATTATCCTGACAAGGTTCGTGTCAGGAGTACAGAATGTTCGAGCGGACCTTCTCAGTCGACGAGGACAGCTTTTGCCGACAGAGTGGACCCTTCACCAAGAGGTTTGCCAGTCGCTGTGGGACCTGTGGGGTTGTCCGCAGGTGGATGTCTTCGCAACTTCCAGGACGAAAAGACTTCAGCTGTATTGCTCCCCAGTTCTGGACCCGGGAGCAGTCGTAGTAGACGCCCTACTTTGGAGTTGGTCGGGTCTAGACATATACGCTTTTCCCCCGCTCAAGATCCTCCTCGGGGAAGTGATGAGGAAGTTCGCGGCATCGGAAGGAGCGAGGATGACACTCATCGCCCCCTTCTGGCCGGCAGCCGACTGGTTCACAGAGGTGATGTCCTTCCTGGTAGACTTTCCGAGGACTCTGCCCTTAAGGAAAGATCTACTCAGACAGCCCCCACTTCGGAGGTACCACAAAAACAAACCTCCCCCGCTCTGAGTCTGACTGCGTTCAGACTATCAAGAAGTTGGCCAGAGCGAGGGGTTTTTCAAGACCTGTGGCGAAGGCGATTGCCACCGCAAGGAGGCCCTCCTCAATCGCTCTGTACCAATCGAAGTGGGCTGTCTTCAGATCCTGGTGCAGGAAGAAGGGCATTTCCTCCACCACAACCTCTGTGAGCCAGATAGCTGACTTCCTTCTTTATCTGAGAGAAGAAGTGAAGTTGGCTGTTACAACTATTAAAGGCTACAGGAGCGTGCTTTCTGTAGTATTCAGGCACAGAGGACTCGATTTGACTAATAATAAAGACATTCATGATCTCATTAGATCTTTCGAGACTAAGAAGGTCATCCAGCCTAAAGTACCCTCGTGGAACTTGGATGTGGTGCTCAAATATTTGATGTCGAGTCACTTCGAACCGCTTCATTCAGTTTCTATCAGGAATCTGACGAAGAAAACGATCTTCCTAACCGCTCTGGCGACGGCGAAGAGGGTTAGCGAAATCCAGGCCATTAGCAAGCAGATTGGGTTTTCAGACAGTAGTGCGTTTATTTGTTTCTTTAAGTCCCACGTTCTTAGCAAAGAACGAGAATCCTTCCAACCCGTGGCCGGAGGACCTTTGAAATCAAAGGGTTGTCAGAAATAGTGGAAATGAACATGAGAGATTCCTGTGTCCTGTCAGGGCTCTAAAGTTCTATCTGCAGAGAACTAAAGCTTGCAGAGGTTCGTCTGACAATTTGTGGTGTTCAGTGAGGAAGCCTGATCTTCCTATGTCGAAAAACGCACTGGCGTTCTTCATCAGAAGTACGATTAAAGAAGCTCATGATAAGTGCAGTGATAGTGATTTGAAGCTTCTGAAAGTGAAAGCTCACGAGGTGAGAGCTATTGCTACTTCGGTAGCTTTTTCACAAAATATGGGGCTCAAAGATATTTTTGAATGCCACATTTTGGAGAAGCAATTCGGTGTTCGCTTCACACTACCTGCGGGAGGTGAAAGTGACATACGAAAATTGCTTCTCCCTCGGACCATACATTGCTGCAGACACTGTTTTGGGGGCAGGAGGTACACTCATCCTATCCTTTAGGGATTAGGGGGGTTTTTAACTTGTGTTTTATGGTTGTGGGGTGACCGCCTGGGGCGGGTCTCCCTTCCATTAGCTTAGTTAAGTGGGATACCTTTGGTAAACTAAGCCAGGTGGTGGTATTTTTGTCTCGTTGCCCTCATTAGTATGGTCCATGGTCTAGTCACGTCGTGGTCTCGCCCCTGTTGACAGATCATCTGGAGTGCACCAGCTTCATAGGTCTCTACCTTGCTGGCAACTCTAGTAGCACAAGCAGACTTACGTGGCAGTAATCACGAAGCCAGCTATGCTAACAGGTAAGGAACCAAGATATCAAATATCTGCATATATGTGTTTCCTAAATCCTCTATTCTGTCTCTCCCACCACCAAAGGTGGGATTCAGCTATATATATATCTGACAGGTAAGTTGCATGAACAAAATGATATTGTAATGATACATTGTTCCGATACGTAATACAAACCCTCGGTCCTTTAACAATAGGAAGGTAACTAGCGGCAGCTGGGACGGTCGTAAGCTTCGAACAAGGGGAGAACGGTAGTTAACCGATCGTGCGCGCGCCCGCGCGCCCGAGAGTGAAGAATCACTTTTGCTTTCGGCCGCGGGTGTGAAGGACTGTTCGTCATCGCTCTCTGCCCGCTTCATCGTCGTATGCTTTGTTTATATTGTGTTTTCTACTAATGGTTTGTTTGACTTGAAAATGAAACTGTAAGTACACTGTTTTCATTTTCATTACTTAATTATGAACCAACATGGATCTATCGCCGTAGATGCGGCGATTTCCTCTCTTTTCATGAATTGAACCCTTGAATTATGTCTCGGTGCCGACGCTCGCGCCGAGTCATGTATTTGGGCGAAAGTGTGTAATTGAAAAATGTAAGTACTTTTTTCATTATATTTTTGCCCTGTGCGTTCGTTACCGAGAGCGTGATTGCGCTCGGCACGAGCCTTTTAATTTTGTATGATAAAATGCAATGAAAGTGGATTCGCAATGCAGTATTCTTTTCATTTTTATTTATTTATTTGCATAATTTAATTTGGATCAATTTCGCTCTTACCCGGGAATTGATCCTTACGATTATTTTCTGTGAAAGTGAAATCGCAAGTGCAGTATTCTGTTTCATTTTCATATATATTTTATGATAGCATCATATTATTTGGATCAAGTTTCCGTTCTTACCCGGGAATTGATCTTTTCCCCTTTAAGTTCTATGAACGTGAATCGCAAGGGCAGTATTCTGGTTTCATTTTCATATTACTTTTCACTGCTGTGTGGGGGTAGGGGAAGCGAAGGTCTGCCAGGAAGTCGTCGGAAAGCTCTCCCGCGACTCCCTTGGTATCCGATTCTTCGTCTTCCTTCCTGCCCCCCGCTCAGCTTCTTCGTTGTATTTTGTATTTGGGGTCTTCCTTGCGTTCGGGGTGGGGCATGGTCTCCCCCCCCCGTGCGTGAGGGAACCCTCTTACTAATCTGTCTGTGCTACCGCAGGTGCTACATCCGTGGGAGACGACCTTGGACAGGTATGGGCCACTGCGGCTGCAGGGCGTGCCTAGCAATCCACGATCTGCTGCAGCGTCTAGCGAGGTCTGGGGCGGTGACCTTGGAGTGGTCTCCACTACAACCTTCACGGCCGCTTATGCTGCTTCCCCCCGCTGGTCTACACTCCCTAGGCGTGTCGGTGACGCCGTCTGCCGCTTCTAGGGCCCGTCGCCGCCGTACCGAGGAGGGGTATGCCGCCGCCGCCTGTTTTCTTCGTGTTGCCTGCCCCAGACTTCCGCTGTTCCAGCAGCTCGCCCCTAGACCGGCCGCCAGTACCAGGTTCCCGCTGGCTGCCGATGATTCTACGAGGCGATGGCTGGGCCTGCCGTACCTGTCGCTGATGTGGTTCCCGCTACTGGCTTGGCTGTCCCTTCTGTGTTTACCGCTGCCGCTGTTCCTGCCGCTCCTGAGCTGGTTGCTGTTCCTGTCGCTCCTGTTCCTGCGCCTGTCCATGCTGGTCCTGCCCATGGTGTGTCTTCCCCAGTCCCAGGTCCTTCCGGACAGGTGCAGTCGGGCCGTGTTGCTTCGGCAAATAGGCCCGACTCCGCCTGGATGGAGGACCTGACGACTGTCCCTGCGTGAGCTGACGAAGAAGAGGAAGGTGTCATCTTCGTCTTCGTCTGCTGCCGCCTCTTCCCCTTCGACTTCTAAGGCCCATAAGCCGAAGAAGAAGAAGGCTGCCTCTCCCCCCTAAAAAGTCTCCTTCGGGAACTTCTAAGGGCCCGTCCCACCTCGGTGGGACGGGGGGTCCTTCTGCTGGTCCTCCTGCTCCTTCGGGAGCGGGGCCCGTCTCCCCTTCCGTAAGGAAGAGATAGACGGGGACCAGAGGAGTATCGGTTAGCTCTGGTACTTCCTTGCCTGGTGCTAGCGGCGATGCCGCTACGCCAGGTTCCGGCTCGGTCTCTCGTTCGTTCGCGGGAGATCCCGAGTGTACCGCTCTCCCTCGGGAGACCGTGCAGCCAAGTTTCGGCGCCAGAGTTCGCTCGGCGCCAAGACCACGGCACGGAGCAGAAGGCTGGTGAGAACAGCTCAGGTGACTCCTCGCCAGGCCAGCGGCCGCTCTCCGCAGCGACCAGCTGGTAACCGGGTTGGGGGTTTTCCCCCTGGAAGAAGACTCCTTCGGGAACTTCGAAGGGCTCGTCACACTCCGGTGTGACGTGGGGGGTTCTTCTGCTGGTCCTCCTGTTCCTTCGGGAACGGGGCCCGTCTCCCCTTCTGAGAAGAAGAAGAAGACGGGGACCAAGGGTGTGCTGGCTACCGCTGGTACACCCTCGCCTGGTCTTGGCAGCTCTGCTGCTAAGCTAGGTACCGGCTCGGTTTCTCGTCCGCGAGAAGTTCCGAGTGTACGGGCTCCTTCGGGTGACCGTGCAGCCAAAGTTAAGACGCCTGAGTTCGCTCAGCGTCATGACCGAGGCACGGAGCAGAAGACTGTCGAGAGCCGCTCAGGTGACTCTCGCCAGGCCAGCGGCCGCTCTCGCAGCGACCAGCCGGTACCTCGGGTGGACGTGACGGTCTCTGACCGGCCACGGGTTGAGGCTGGGAAGAGGTCCCCCAGGTCCCCTCGACCGACGGTACCAGCCTCGGCTGGTACCAGCGTTTGACGTGCCGTGAGACGCTCACCGGTCTCACCCCGCGCAAAAGTGAGGCTCTGCAGGTCACCTGACCGCCCCGCTCCCACAGGGACCGGGCGGATTACGATGACCAGCAGCAGCTCGTCTGACGCACGGGACCGGGGTCGACGTGCTCAGTCGAGCCGCTCGCCACAGTTGAGCGGCACGGCCAGGCCTGCAGATCGATCCCCACCGCCGGGTTGGTGATCGGCTGCAGCCCCCCACGTACGCTGGTCCTGCCAGCGAGCGGTGGGTGGGGGGGGGGAGCGTCAGGTCTGTCTCTCCACTACCTTCAACTTCCTCGGGCTAACACCGGGAAGGAAAGCGAGGTAGCTAGGAGTGATCGTGAGAGGTGCGCCGCTCACGATCCCGTCACGACGCCGCACGTGCCACGTATGGTCTTAGACCAACCAGGACGTACCGCAAGTGATTGGAGGCGACCGTTCAGGGGGGGGGGGGGGTGGTATGGGGGTAGCGTCAGTTCTGTCTCTCCGATACCTTCAACTTCCTCGGCATACGCCAGGAAGAGCGGGTATATAGGAGTGATCGTGAGAGATGCGCCGCTCACGATCCCGTCACGACGCCGCACTGCCAGGTATGGTCTTAGGACCAGCCAGGACGTACGCGCAAGTGCTTTGGAGGCAAACCGTCAGGGATCTGTTGCTGGTCTTCTTCTGAAGGAGGAGGGGTCTTGGGAGCTGCTCTTGTTGGAGGGACTGGATGGTCCCTACTCCTCAGACGCTGTAACTTCCGAGATTCAGAGTAACTTTGCCCAGGTTATTGCACTGATTCGTCAGCACAACGACCTGGGGAAGGATCGCCGCTCCCACCAGCAGAGCCCATGTCTCTGCTCGAGTCGTTTTGGGGCCCGAGAGGGAACCCAAACCGACGGTGGGTTTGCCGCGATCGGAGCTTGCCGATTCTGTCTTGAACCAGAGTCTCTCGTCTCCGGACAAGAAGGCTCTCTCATTTCTCTGGCCGGTCGATCAGCTACTTCCACCTCCTCTACTGCGACAGCGTCGTTTCTACGTGTCTTCGGACACCGTATTTAAATACTCCTTTCGGTCCTCCTGAGAGGTTTCGACCTCGACGAGGACTGGAATGAGTCGGAGGAACGGTATCGTCTCTCCTGTCAGGTGTCGATCAGCCCCACCAGACGACGTTCACAGTGGCGGCAGACCCTTACCTACAGTGAGAGTTCGTAACCCTCCTCGGGAAAACGTTTTTCTCCTGACGATACGTTTTCCAGACTCTGAGAGGCCATCGCCGCAAGGCGATGGCTGCTCCTACTCTTCTCCAACTACTAGTTCCACTGGGAAGGCGAGCAAGTATCCAATTCCTCCCCCATTCCCTCTCTCCTTACGGCTACGAGGGAAAGGGGAGGGATCCTACAGAGATTTTCTCTGTAGGATTCCACGCTGGGGACTGCGCTAACCGGGGGGACCTTCGGGTCCTACCTGACGTAAGCCCCGGTCGTTGAGGAGGATCCTGCCCCATTCTCGATTTCTACGGGAATCGAGAGGACCACCAGCCGATATCGTTTGACGAATTCGGTGGGGGTTTCGCAGACTGCTTAGATTTCTACGGAATTTCTAGCGCATTCAGAGTGTTTAGAGTTTCTTACGATCTCCAAACACTTAGGCGAGACCACGGTCCAAAGTGAGCGAGACGAGAATCCCCGATATGTTACACGATAATCGGGAACCTCGCCTATGCTCTGAATTCTGGAATTTCTAGCATTAGGAAGAAGACTGCTGCTGAAAGAAGACTATCTCACAATAGGCGACCAACCTGGAATAGAGAAGACCGGACGGGAATATCCAGTTTTGGCTTGAACTATCGTCTTAGTATTCTGTTCACCATTGAAGCTTTCTTTCCTTCGAGGAAGACTTCTTCACTCTCTTTGATAGAGACCGAAGGTGGTCGATCTCCAATCCTTATTTGTTTTCTTGAAGGAAAGAATTTAGGATGGAGATCGTTGTCAGAATCCTACAAATATTACTACGTATATTAACCTCGCGACATGATTCTGCTAAGCAGTTTGAATGGGTCCGAGGGGTAGGCGCATATCCTGGTTATTCTACGGATTGCGACTTAGACGAAAAGTATTCTAAATTGAACTGCAACTCGGGGTTGCCTGCAACCTCCCAGGAGTTTCCAGTTTTCAATTTTATATACTTATGGTGTTGTCACAACAACACCATTTAAGCTTTTATATTACCGAAATCGTTTCGCATAAAATATAATTGCTCGAGCATATCTTTTTTTTATGCTCGGTGGTTCTAGCCGAAACGCATTCCTTCGTGAAAGGATTACTTGGCAAACTCAGGATGACGAGTCAGCGACAGCTACTGCGTATTGAATTGCCCGAGGCATTTCAGTACCAGCTGCCGCTTTGAGATGGACGGTTGGTTATGTCTTTCTCACCTGCTTTGATTGAATACCAGCCGTATCTCTGCCCAACAATCACAGACTTAAGTCTCTGATTAACGGGGATTCTCGCATACATGAATGACCATCTACTGCTGTGACGCTAGTATTCATCGTCTTCGTATTGCGAGAATTTTAAACAGAGATATCTATTCGACTCTCATCTTTCTGTTTACCGCACCGGTAACAAATTCTGTAATAGTCTCTTGCTGTGCATCGTATCTCGATAATACGAATGATTTTTGCGGAATCTGAGTTTTGTCCTCAAAATATCTTGTATTCGGAGGTGTGCAATTGTTCATTGTTTCACCCCGTAGGACAGATGTATTGAAAGACAGACCTCGCCTACTCCCACACCTGCCAGCTCTACTTCCAAACGTTCAGGCCCATGAGAAGCAGTTCTTCAAGCGGCTCTCCCCTGTGTTTTCATTACTGAAGTACGCCCCGCTTTCATTGCACAACGGACAGCATGAAATGGCGGTTAGCGTTTTCAGTCATTTGTAAGCACAGGTTTAGAATCTTGAGATTCCTTCTCTCGATTCAGCTGGAAGACGTAGGTTGCATTCATTGCCTACCTTCGTCTTCAACATCACATAGTGTTGTTTCTCCTTAAGCTGAGATTCAACGTCTATGAGATTTTCTTGCCATCAGGGACCTCGGTCTTTTGAAGGCAATTGACTTTCGCCTTTGAGCTTATGCATTAAGAGAATCATCGCCGCGCCGTCCGGCATCGGTGACTAACAAATATTTTATTTGTTTGGTCTCTCAGCATAACTCTTTAAAGGGCGAAGGTCACGTGACTTACCCGGATGCTTGGACAACTTGCCTCTACTGATTCCGAACCAGTCAGTCGGCAGCTGTCAGAGCGCCCGAGTCAGTTACGAACTATGCTGTGGACTTAGTTTCGGTTGTTCCAGAGCAATCATTACTTCGTCTTAATAGCTTGTCAGTATGAGTACTGTACATAAAACCAAAGTCGAGAAGAGGGATAGGTCATACAACTATTCCCTTCTTTTCGTCTTAGGTAACTGCATGACTTCTCTTGAGAAGTCAAGCACAAAGGGATGGGGATTTGTGACGCTCGATTTCGTACCGATCTTCGTAGCGAAGACTCAGAAACCCTTCGGTACTGACGATTGGTTTCGAGTCCTTCACAATACCCTCCCTAATGGACTTCACCGCCTCCGATACGAAGGCTATGCTGCTTTGTCCTGTGAAGGCGCGACGGAGCTGTCAGAAGAAACTCGACACCCAGGATGAGTGTGGACGCCTCTTCATCATTCTTCTCCTTCGCGTTCCGCAAGAACTTCTCCGTGGCGCAGGTAATGAAGGCAGCGCCTGGTCCAACCGGACTGCATGCACCTCCTTCTACCTTCAGGATATTGGCCCACAGTTTCCTTGGATCTTTTTCCTTGGGAACCGTGGTGGGTTGCTCAACACGTTGTGTAGTTAACCCAGACCCTCGCAGGCTGAACAGCATCGAGTCCTTGTGTGACCGTAAGAATGGATGAGGAATGAGAGTGTGACTGGCTCCTCTTCCCATCTTTTTCTTCCCTCTACCTCTGGGTAGAGGGACACGGTCGTCACCCTGCTGGGTGGGAAGGACGAGATGCAGGTGAGCTACTCAATAGAGCACCATCCTATCCCTTTCAGTAGGGATAGGAGTAAATATCCACCACTTCCTCCAACAAGGGGGAGGAAGTGGATGCCAATTTGAGACAACCCATCATTTTATGATTGTCTCTTGCAAACAGGAACGAGTTCTTGCTTGCTGGTACGAAGAAATACGCTTGCCGGTCTCTCTTAGTACTTGGCCCAGAGGTCTGACCATTGATCCTGCGTGCACACCCCGATCAATCGGACAGAGGTTTGGATCCCTCCCTTGCTCTTACGACCAGGGAGGCACTCCAGGGTTGGACGAACACCAGTCTGTTCACCAAAAAGACTCAGATTCCTCCCACCAAGAAGTGAGTCTTCCTATTGTTAAAGGACCGCCGGGTTTGTTTTATTACGTAGCGGAACAAATGACAATTTGTCGAAAATTGCATTTTTCCTAACTATACAAACCTGAGGTCCTTTACATATAGTCCCACCTCATGCCACCCCTCACTCTGCAACTTTTTGCATGGGCCTAAAGCAAAAGTGGATTCTTCACCTCTCGGGCGAGCGCGCCACGATCGGACAAGCAGTTTAACTACCGTTCTCCCCTTGTTCGAAGCTTACGACCGTCCCAGCTGCCGCTAGTTACCTTCCTATTGTTAAAGGACCTCAGGTTTGTATAGTTAGGAAAAATGCAATTTTTGACAAATTGTCATATTAAGTTTGTTCATACTTACCTGGCAGATATATATAATTAATTACCCGCCCACCTCCCCTCAGGAGACAGTGGAAATAAAAATTATGAATAGAAAATGGAATGGTTCCTGATACCCGCCTCCCAGCGGAAGGGAATGGGTACTAACCACCTGACTCCCACTGCGTGTGTCGTAAGTTTTAAATTCTGTCGGTCGTCGGAAATTATCAGCTATATATATATCTGCCAGGTAAGTATGAACAAACTTAATTGTATCATTACAATATCATATTTGTATATCTGAGCAAAAATCTTAATTTGCCATATCGCAATATCTCTTGTGAAGCTAGACTATTTTTCTGTGTAATGTGTTTATTTTTTTATTTGAATAGTGGCATAATCTTTTAAGAAGTGGCTACAGAATACACAGCAGGAATTCCGTATTAATAAAAAGCAGTTATTTACACAGATACCTATTTGCCTTGGAATATACAATGTTTGTTATAAGCTTTTTTACCGGTAACAGAGGGCACAAAAAAAAAAAAGAAGTAGTAAACTTGGTACACTAAGCTACTTTTATTTTTAGGATATATTTACTGTTTGTTGTTTAATAACAAGGAAAGAGAGCTCTTAAGAGTTAAACGCAGAGCCGTATATAGAGAGAGTTTGGCCAACCTTTTGACAGGGCGCTATCTTGCTCCTGTCCTGTTAAGCCACGCTCACTCACCTGAGCGATGTCTCGGCTTTTCTCTCCCTTTCTCTCTTATCATATGCTGCTGATTGTTAATTGAAGGTTTCTATCAAACATTAAGATGTTTGTCAAAACACTCGTGATAGTTTATAACTTTATTACAGTTTTAATTTTAAAAATACGTAAGTATTATGAAATATACATGGTTTCAGAATTCACTGTTTACCCATATTCATTATAGCTTTTCTCATCATCATACTCTTACTCCCTAATTCACTGCCTTTTGATTTTAACGATCGAGCTTTACGAATATTCTCTTGTTTTTTTAGCATAAATATGTAATCTTAAAGTGAAGAAAAACTTCAGGAGTCTACCCTTAATGCACTAGTCGTCCTAATAAATTGCTCTTGTTTCCAAAACTCTTCATTTGCCCGAAAAATATTTTCTGCATTCTGAAATAAACTGAAGCAGGCATCTGTGTTATAAACTAGGCAGTTTTTTTCTATATTCTTTTGATTGAGTCAACCTTTGAGAAGGATCTTTCTGTGTTGACTGGTTGCTCTCTATTGTTTGAAGACAAAACGTCCAATGACTATTTGACTTTTTAACTTTTTTTATGCAGTAACTAGCAATATAATGGAGGCTGCTCAGTTCTGCTTGATTCATCAAATTGTCACTTGAGAATTGGTCAAAATTATGTTCCTCAGTTTCATTTTCAGCATCACCATTTGTTTCAACATTGGGCTTATTAAGAAAGTCAGCTAGAAACTTGCTGTCATCTACGTTATAATTACTTGCACTTGAGCATTTCAGAAATCGTGCAACTGATATCAATATCAGAGACTCGAAATTCTAGGGCAGTTGGCACTGGTTTTTCAGTGTTATGGAGCTAAACAAGTTTTCTAGACAATCTTGAGTGAATATGGATGTCAGTAAAAATCTGTGACCTTTAGCCAAGTAATTGCTTTGGAGATTAAGAATGGAAGTGGTAGACAATATCACTCCAGTTTGAACTGGCTTCCACTAGGCATTAACTCCAATACGTATTTCAAGAAACACTTACAACTTGCTGAAGATGCAGTATAGCTTTCTTATAACACGAATCATTGACATTACTTAGTGTCATGATTGGATGTCTACTTGACATTAAATCGCACCAATTATTTATCAAACCAATGAACCAAGCTGTTGTAAGCAAGTCTTTACTGTATTCTTTGCGTTCAATCAAGTAATGAAGTCCTGCTTTTACCAAATTGCTAAAGAAATTTCTTTCGGAGATTTTGTATCGTCCTCATTAATGCTGCTTCTTTTAACTCTCCAACAGGATTGGTAGAATCGCTACTGGTAGCATCAGTACTATTGCCAGAATTGTTACGGGGATTTTGATTTTGTGAATAGCAGATAACTTAAGGCATTTAAGGCCATGAGCTCTTCCCGATTCGTACTGATCATCCTCAAAATGACCCTAAAGATAAAATAAATCATTGTTAACTACAGGCCTGAATATCAGCAATTAAAATATGTTATTTAGTCATATGCTATATTTACTACCAGTAAAAATGCAAATGTTGCACATATGAAAAGTAAAGAGGAAAAATCTTGAACTTTCCAAACATAAATAAATAAAATTTGTTATGGGCTTTTCAATTTTCTCGTTTCACTTTAATCTCCCATTGCCGTCGTCTCTTTGGGTTTCTAGGGAATCTCTGCATCCTTTTACCCTGTCCATACTGCAAGGAACAGCCTAGTGCTGCACAGCCAACCATTGGAGTAAAGTATGTAATTTACCGAAAATTAATAAAACGTTTCTCCGTGTGCGACGTGCTAGTGGCGTGACGGTTCTGACTGTGTCAGGGCAGTCGGACAGAGGCAAGATGGCGCCCATCAGCCAGTGACCTTGAATAAGGGGTTCCGACCATGGCCAAACACACTATATACGGCTCTGGTTATACGTATTAGCCATCACACATTTAAGTTGCATACATTTTCTTTCCAATTGTCGATGCCTCCAATACTCAGGTAGGCAGGTGTCATATTTTGATCCTCATACTTATGGGAGTGTTCAGAAAGGGCTCCCCCCCCCCTTTTTTTTTTTTTTTTTCACCATTGTAACATGATCATAATTTTTTTTCTTTTTCTTTCTTGTCACCATTAACTCTGCTATACAACTAAAATTTCTTATTCTTTTTAGAATGTAATCATGAGCATTTATTTTGCTTTGGATTGGCTTTCAGGAGCAAATTTGTATCTTAGGTTGTTTTAAAAACTTGCTTTCTATTAAAGTGGATATTCCAGCACTTAGTATTAACCTCTGGACTGCTGATGAGTTACCTGATTCTGCATGCTGTATTGGAATATTGTTTATAATTCTGATGTTCTTTTTAATTCAGATCAGAAAGAAATATGATGTGTAGTGGTCCCTGGATATGTTTGTGAATTTTTACTTGCTCTGAAAGGGAAGGGTTGCTGTGACTTCGACTCCTCTTCCTCATAATCTTGGTCACTAATGATGTACTACTTGTTTGTACAATTTGGGTAAAATGTAATTGATTTAGTCCTCTCATTGGACAGACAGTAGGTTTATGAACAATTTGCTAGCCCATTCCACATGACCATTTTTAGTCCCCAGAACTCATGGACTCATAAACATTCATTCAGTAGTTTGAGAGTCAAAGTTGGAATGATATTAAGACTATTCCACCCAAGTAGCTTCTTAGGTAGCTGTAAAATTATTGGCTTTTTGAGTCAAAAGAAACATAATTTTTAAACAAAATTAATATTATTTCTACAAATCCATCACAATTTGGGGTAATTTACCCTTCCAACCCCATAGAGCTGGGAAAGTAGTAAAGCAACATTTGGAATAACAATTGTTCCGACACGGCATACAAACCTTCGGTCCTTTTACAATAGGAAGATACTAGCGGCAGCTGGATAGGTCGTAAGCTTTCGAACAAGGGGTTCGGTAGTTAACTGCTTGTCCGACAGGCGCGCAAACGCGCGACTGGGAGGTAAACAAACCACTTTTGCTTTCGGCCTCACAGTGGATGGACGTGTGTGTTCGCTCTCTGCCCGCTGCTCGTCGTTTGCTTTCTAGTTTGTTTGTAATTGTGTATGAAAGAGCTTGTAAGTACAGTTATTCTCTCTTATCATATTAATTACGCTGCAATTGAATTATGATGGAATCTCCCCGCCTCGCTACCCCAAGGAGACTTTGCCCGGGTACCGAAGGGCGCAAATGCGGGAAGTTCATATCATTCCCCGAGATTGACCCTCATGTTTTGTGTGCTCGGTGCCGGGGGCGCGAATGCACCCGGGCCGAGCCCTGTGATGTTTGTATTGACTGGTCGGAGGCGCAGTGGACATTGTATGAGGGCAGGAAGAAGCGAAGGCCTGCAAAGGAGTCGTCGGAAAGCCCTCCCGCGACTCCTTTGGTGACGGACACTTCGTCTTCTTTCCTGCCGCCCGCTCAACTTCCACGTCTCGCGCCTTCCCCTTCGGGGGCGGGGGCGGTGTCTAGGTCCTTCTCCTCTCCCGATGTGTCGAGTGTGGAGGAGGGCGCTAGATACCCGACGTAGAGTTGTACTCTGGGTCCTCTATCCGCTCGTCTTTCGCGCGAGGGTAGAGGATCCTCCTAATCACCCGACTTTGCCTCCATCAGGTGCGGTTTGCCGTGAAGGATGACCTCGACAGGTTGGCATCGTTGGGACTGCAGGGCGTGCCGAGTGTCCAGGGGCTGCTCTATCATCTCGCTGGCTCCGTGGCGGTTACGCATGCTACGGTCACAACCACCACCACGACCCTGACAATCACCTGGCTACGCGTCACCTTTCCTCCTCACCTGGTGTACACCCAGCACGCGGTCTCTGTAACACCCACAACATCGGTGGCAGGGGCCAGTCCGCCGTAACTCGGGGGAGTGTGATGCAGCCACCTGGGTTTGCCGTGCTGCCGCGACCGGACTTCATCGTGCCCGAAGAAGCTCGCCCCTGGACCTCCCACCGGTACCGATGACCGTCTGTGCCGTTGGTTCGACCAGCTGTATCTGCCGTACCTTGCCGTGACCACCACCTGCTGTTCCTGTTCCTGATCCTGCCGTGTCTGCTGCCGTTCCTGTGATGCTCGCACCTGCTGATGTTGTTGTTCCCGTTCCTGGCGCCGCTGCTCCCGATGCTGGGTCTGTTTCGGACAGGTACGTCCGGGCCCTGTTGCTTCGGCAACAGCAGCCCCGGCTCCGTCCTGGATGACAGACCTGACGTCGGTCCTTGAGGAGTTTGACGAAGAAGAAGAAGAATAGGAGGAAGGTGTCGTCGTCGTCTTCATCGTCTTCTTCGTCGTCGTCGTCTGCCGCCTTCTTCCCCTTCTTTTCTTCTAAGGCTCCCCCCCTAAGAAGAAGAAGGTCGCCTCCCCCCCCCCTAAGAAGTCCCCTTCGGGAGCTTCTAAGGGCCCGTCTCGCTCTGGTGAGACGGGGGGTTCTTCCGCTGGTCGCCCTGCTCCTTCGGGAGCAGGACCCGTCTCTTCTCCCGCAAGGAAGAAGACTACGGGGACAGAGGGGTGCCGGCTAACACCGGCACTTCCTCACCTGCTGTCAGTGGTTCGGCCACAGCAGCAGGATCCGGCTCGGCCGCTCGTTCGCGAGAGGTACCGAGTGTACGGTCGCCTACCAGCGACCGTGCAGCCAGGAACCAGACCTCTGAGTCCGCTCAGCGTCAGGTTCACGGCACGGAGCGGAAGACTGGTGACAGCCGCTCACGCGACTCTCACCAGACCAGCTCTCGCTCTCTGCGGCGAGCAGCTGGCTACCCGGGCGGACGTGACGGTCCATGACCGGCCACGGGCTGAGGCTGGGAAGAGGTCCCCCTGTTCGCCGGCACCAGCCACGGCTGGTACCAGCGAACTGACGCACCGTGAGGACACGCACCGGTCCTCCTACCGTTGACAGTGGAGCTCCGCCGGTCGCCTTGACCTCTTCGTCTCTGCACAGAGAGAGATCGGTACGGCAACCAGCACCAGCTCCTCTGACACACGAGACCGGGGCCGCTGTTCTCGGTCCCGCCGTTCTCCACAGCGAGACGGCTCGACTAGGTCTGCAGCTCGATCGCCACCGCGGGTTGAACGATCGCCTGCAGTCCTCCAAGCCCGCTGGTTCTGCCAGGTGGAGGGCGAGGAGAGAGCGTCAGGTCTGCCTCTCCCATACCTTCAACCTCCTCGTTACACCGGGGAGGGGCGAGGTATTGAGGAGTGATCGTGAAGGGTGCGCCCTTCAGGATCCCGCCACGTCGTCGTACGTACCAGGCTCGGTTCTCGGACCAGCCAGGTCTTACGCACAGGTGTTGGAGGAGACCGAGAGGGGGCTGTCGCTGCTCCTCTCCTTGAGGGAGGAGGGTCTCGGGAGGTGCTCCTGTTTGAGGGACTGGACGGTCCGACTCCACAGGATGCAGTCACTCCTGAGATCCAGAGGAACTTTGCCGAGGTTATTGCGCTGATTCGTCAGCACAACGACCTCGGGAAGGATCGCCGCTCCCACCATCCGAGCCCACGTCCCGGCTCGAGTCGTTCTGGGGCCCGAAGAGGGAACCCAGACCGACGGTGGGTTTGCCCGCCGCGGTCAGAGCTGGCTGACTCAGTGCTGGACCAATTGTTGAATCGCTTGTCTCTTGGACAGGACGGTTTCACTGAAGTCTGGCAGGTCTAGCAGCTACTTCCACCTCCTCTGCTACGACAGCGGCGGTTTTACGTTGCCATCTGAAGATCCGATGGCCGCCCAAACAGGTGAACCGGAGTTAGCGAGGCTGACTCCGGGTGTGTCTCTGCAACAGCTCCTGTCCGAGAACCTGTGGTTCTCGCAGGCAAGAGGCACTAGGCCTGGAATCTACCGCCATGGCAGCTTTTCCAGGCCGTCTCCTGGCTAGATCTGTGGTCCCTCACAGTATCTAAGGTCGCAGCCAACTCCGGGGGAATTTCTCCCGAAGATGACTCGGCCTTCAGGAGACTTTGCCAGTCTGGGGGAAGAGCCATCTCTTTCCTTGCCCACCAGACGGTGAACCTGTGGGCCAACCTGGTTCTCCGACGAAGGGACGCTGTCCTTACTCGTGTTTTCCAGGGCGGCCGGGCGTGAAGCGGCGGATTGGGACTTCGAAACGGACCTTTACGGAGTTCCACGTCTCTCTTCCCAGGAGAGATGGTGGACGCTGCGGTGGACAGACGGCGCACTGAGGACAGTGGACCGTCTGGTTCACCAGGCAGTCTCGAAGGCTTCTGGGCAGCCTCGGACTGCGGCCAAGTCTAAGAGCTCGGCTAGCGCTTCCTCGGCTGCTAAGACGGTTGCTGCGTCGAAGCCCCGGAGGAATGACTCTGTCTTCTTCGACTTCTAGCAAGGGGGCCGTAACCAGCCCCTCCTCCCAGCCCTCCTCATCCCGTGGAGGCTCTGGGAAGAAGTCGAAGAAAGGAAAGGGGGGAAACGCTAGGGACGGCGTTCCCACCCCCTCACCTGCCTGCCCAGGTAAGTGGGGGGGGTGCCTGGCCAGCCATTGGGCAACTTGGCAGCGCTACAGGCGCCGAGACCTGGATTGTAGGATGTCCTTCGGGAGGGATATCTATTACCCTTCGAATCTCGGCCACCCCTCACCTCCAACCCGGTCCAACAGCAGTCGTACGTCCCCGGGTCACCGAAGGACGTAGCACTCAGACAGGAGATCAAGACCATGCTGAGCAAGAGAGCTGTAGAGATCGTCACGGATCAGTCACCGGGCTTTTACAGTCGACTCTTCCTGAGGGTGGAAAAGTCTATCGGGAGGCTGGCGCCCGGTGATAGAATCCTCTCTCCCCTGAAACCCCGGTTTTGTTCGCCAGACCCGGTTTCACGATGGAGACGGCACAAACGCTCAGTTGGCTCGACTTCCCATCAAGGGAGAACGATTTTCATGCTTTTCCAGTGGACTTTGCAAGGATGCGTATTTCCAAATACCCATTCATCAGTCCTCCAGAAAGTACCTCCGCTTCATCCTCGACGGGACGGTATACCAGTTCAGGGCACTGTGCTTCGGTCTCTCAACCGCCCCACAGGTGTTCACGCGAGTGTTCACTCTGGTGTCTGCTTGGGCCCCATTCGCACGGGATACGTCTGATGAGGTATCTCGACGATTGTTGGAATATTATTCCTGGCGAGCTCGCTCGCAGTTGCTACAGGACAGGGATCGGCTGCTCGAGTTCTGTCGCGATCTGGGGATCGTTGTGAACTTCGAGAAGTCCGATCTCGAGCCCAAGCAGAGATGAAGTACCTGGGTATGCTGATCGACACGGTAAGCAGGGCGAGTCTTCCCCGCAGACTCGCGGATCAGCAGATTCAGGGAGGCAGCCAACCAGTTTCCTGTTCTCGGCAGGAACAGGTAGCTCAGCGATGGCAAGTCGTGATCGGCGCACACCTGTCGTCACTCGAGAAGTTAGTCCCTCACGGGCGTCTTCACCTGCGGTCTCTTCAGTGGAGACTAAAGGAGAGTTGGTCACAAGGCGACGGATCCCCAAGCTTTCCAGTGTTCACTGACACAGGAGGTGAGGCAGGACCTAGCCTGGTGGCTCGACGACAGGAACCTCTTAAGAGGAGTGCCGCTGCGCACTCCCCCCCCGGACATGCAGCTGTTCTCAGATGCATCGACCGAGGGATGGGGTGCACACCTGGAGGAGTTGCTGACTTCAGGAGTGTGGGACGAGAACGACAAGCACCTTCACATCAATGTACTGGAACTCAAGGCAGCGTTCCCCGCTCTCCAAGAGTTTCAGGACCGCTTGATGGGACACTCAGTGGTGTTGATGTGCGACACACCACGGTGGTGGCTTACGTCAACAAACAGGGGGCCTAGTGTCCCTCCCGTTGTACCAGTTGACACGGCAGGTGCACGAGTGGGCTCAGGCACACTCAATAGAGCTGTCGGCACGCTACATTCCAGGAAGAGGAATGTAGTAGCAGACACGCTCAGCCGTCGGGATCAGGTGTAGGGACCGAATGGTCTCTACACCAGGACGTGGCGGAAAGGCTCTTCGACCTGTGGGGGGGCGACCAGTCGTGGATCTGTTCGCCACCCGGCACAACAGGAAGCTCCAGGTGTTCTTCTCGGCCGTGCCGGACCCATGGGCAGCTGCAGAGGACGCTCTTCAACACCCGTGGGACAACCTCTTCGCCTATGCCTTTCCCCCGTTCAGCCTGATTCGCAAGGTGATCAGTCGAGCGCTGGTCACCCGAATCTCAGGATGATCCTGGTGGCTCCCAATGGCCACAGGCCATTTGGTATCCGGACCTGCTGGCTCTTCTCGCAGGAGAACCGAGAGAGATTCCCCTTGGCACAACCTTCTCGCCCAGCCACAACGTCGAGCGGTACCACCGAGCAGTCCAGTTCCCTACGTCTTCACGGCTGGCTGTTATCCACCATCTCTTGCGAACGAGAGGCTTTTCTCGTAGCGCAGCAACAGAGATGGCTGGAAACGTCCGTCAGTCCTCTGCAGCTGTGTCCAGGGGGAAGTGGGCCGTCTTCTGTGGTTGGTGTCGTAGACTTGGGGTCTATCTCCTCTCAGAGCCACTCTTCAGCAGGTAGCGATTTTTCCTCGTGTTTCTTCCGCCGAGAGAAGCTCCTTTCAGTCCCCACAGTTAAAGGATACAGAGCCGCCTTGGCGCTCGTCCTGAAACTGAGGGGGTTGACATCTCGAACTCGTTTCGAGATCTCCTTGCTGATGAGGAGCTTCGAGAGGTCTTGCCCACCCAGGGAACTCAGGCCCCCTGCGTGTGGGACGTGACTCTCGTCCTTAGGAGTCTGACTCGAACACCGTTCGAGCCACTCCGAGAGTCGTCAGACAGGGATCTGACCCTCAAGACCCTCTTCTTGCTGGCCCTGGCATCGGCGAAGAGAGTAGGGGAACTTCATGGTCTTTCCTATGATGTACGACACTCCAGGGGATGGGGATCCGTGACGCTCGATTTCGTCCCGAACTTCGTTGCGAAGACTCAGAAACCGTCAGTCCCTGATGACAGGTTCGAGTCATTCACGATTCCCTCCCTATTGGACTTCACCGATAATGATGCGGATGAGATGCTGCTTTGTCCTGTGAGGGCGCTACGGCGCTATCTGAAGAGAACTCGACACCTCAGGCCTGAGTGTCGACGCCTCTTCGTTAGCACCGGGGTCACCAAGAAAAGAAGTATCCAAGAACACTCTTTCATTCTGGCTGCGTGAGGTCATCAGGAGGGCGTATGAGGCTGATGGTAGTGACGACATCCGTACGTCCGTCCGAGAGCTCACGAAGTCAGAAGTATTGGCCCCTCATTGGCGTTGGCGTTTCGCAAGAACTTCTCCGTGGCGCAGGTCCTGAAGGCAGGGGTCTGGTCTAACCAGACTACCTTTACGTCCTTCTACCTTCGGATATTGCCCACAGGTCCTTGGATACCTTTTCCTTGGGACCCGTGGTGGCTGCCTCAACAAGTTGTGTAGCTAACCCAGACCCTCGCAGGCTGAACAGCATCGAGTCCTGGTGTGACTGTGTGGATGGATGTGTGAGTGAGTGAGTGACTGGCTCTCTCTTCCCATCTTTTCCTTCCCCTCTACCTGTGGGCAGAGGGCCATGGTCGTCACTACGCTGGATGAGGACGAGATGCAGGTGAGCTATATGACAGAGCCCCATCCTATCCCTTTCACTAGGGATAGGAGCAGAATATCCACCACTTCCTTCTACAAGGGGGGGAAGTGGATGCCTACAAGAGTCAAACCCATGACTTTATATTTGCTCCTGTACAGGAACAAGTTCTTGCATTGCTGGTACTAGAGATGCGCATGCCCCTCTCTTAGTACTCGGTCCAGAGGTCTGACCATTGATCCTGCGGTGCACACCCCGATCAATCGGACAGAGGCTTGGATCCCTCCCTCGCTCTTACGACCAGGGAGGCTGCTTCCAAGGTAGGGCGAACACCAGTCTGTTCACAAAAAGACTCAGATTCCACCCACCAAGAAGTGAGTCTTCCTATTGTAAAGGACCGAAGGTTTGTATGCCGTGTCGGAACAAATGACAATTTGTCCAAAATTGCATTTTTCCTAACTATACAAACCTGAGGTCCTTTTACACATAGCCCCACCTCATGCCACCCCTCCACACTCTGCAGTTTTTGCTTGGGCCAAAGCAAAAGTGATTTGTTTACCCTCCCAGTCGCGCGCGCGCAGCCTGTCGGACAAGCAGTTAACTACCGAACCCCTTGTTCGAAAGCTTACGACCTATCCAGCTGCCGCTAGTATCTTCCTATTGTAAAAGGACCTCAGGTTTGTATAGTTAGGAAAAATGCAATTTTGGACAAATTGTCATTTTTCTGCGAATAGAGGGACTGGAGAGTTCAGCTTCTTTGTCTTTTTTGCTCCTGTCAGGAAAGGTGACACCTGAAAACAGTTATAAAATGTTGAACTAAATTAAAACCAATTTACCTTTCAATTATTTTTTATTTGTTTTTTATATGTATTTTTTTTTGCACAGGACTGCCATCATTCCTAGCTTGTGGCCTCCAAATGTTCACTCTCTAAACAGGACCTCTGTCCATATTTGTTTTCTAGGTTTTTATGATATTTCATACTTTCATTACTGTCCCCCTCTTGTATTTCCTTCTACTTTTTATTGAACACATCTCCAGGTAGCCTCAGTTTCTATAACACTTTGTAGTTTTCTTAATTGCCCTAATAAACAACACATGATACTAAGGACTGAATGGCTGAAATGCTTCAGTGACTTGGCTGCCTAAGTTTTACAAATCATAGGGGTTACATGGAGTCATACTAATATCTTTAGGTTGAGAAAGTGCTTCCTTATAGAATGCATATTGGTGATCCAAAAGATGAGTTGAATTTAAGGTTGAAGAAAGTTTGAGGTCAGTGTTGTGGGGTTAAGGGTGTATTTTTCACAAGAAACCTTTAAAATTTTTTTTTTATTTACAGATGGCAGGGTACATTCTCTCACTGAGATGTGCGCCCGCACAGTGGCAGCACATATTCCCTTCGAAGTTGTCGAACAGATGATGCCTCCTGTCCCAGAGCAGCTTCAGCTTCACATTGCCTTCTGGAGTTTCCCGGAAAATGAAGAAGATATCCGTTTGTACAGCTGCCTTGCAAATGGCAATGCAGAGGAATTCATCAGAGGTGAAAACTTATACAAACATAAGAGTGTCCACGATCCCCTTCAGATAGGTACGTGTTGAAAGAAGAATGGCTTTCTGTCACTTTATATACTTTGTTTTGGGTAGGAAATTTTCAGTGTTGTGTTTTAATGATAAAACTGAAGCATCAGCTGAGGTGTCTGTGAAATGTAATTTATTTATTGGAAGATGAAAGCTTTTACCCTCTGGGCCATTTAGAGATATTTCCAAGCTAAAGGGCAAGCATTTAGCTTTATATAATATATATATATATATATATATTATATATATATATATATATAAGTTATATATTAACTATATTATATATATGATACTTATATATATATATATATATATATCTATATATATATAATATATATATATATAAATTATATATATATATGTATATATATATATAGACTATGACATTGAGTAGTTCACAACAACATTTTCATGTATGACACTTACCTGGCAGGTATATATATAGCTATATTCTCTGTTCGCACTGGCAGAATTTTCAAAACTCGCGGCAACCGCTAGATCACTGGTAGTTCAGGTGATCGCCACCGACCCCCCCGCTCCCGTGGCGCTGGTGCTCGGAATCATTCCCATTTTCGTCAGATTTTTTTCTGCCACTGAACCGGCAACATCGTTGTTGGTTCCCTGCTAGAATTCGAAACTCGTTAGCTGACTTTCGCTGTACTTGGATGGTTTATTGGGTATCGTATTGGAAAGTTGGATCGGCAATCGCGATTGGAAGTTATTAGAATGTCTGATTCTGGTATAGTATTTCGAGTGTGTATGAAAGAAGGGTGTAAGGTGAGACTACCGAAAGCTTCGGTAGACCCTCACACACTATGTAAGAAGTGTAGAGAGGTTTTGTGTACTTGGGACAATAGATGTAATGAGTGTGAAAGTTTAAATGAGAAAGAATGGAAGACTTTCACCAAATATGTTGAGAGACTTGAAAAGGATAGAGTAAGAAGATCGGTGTCTCGGAGTGAGAGGGTCAGGTTCTTCTAGTAAGGCCTTGAATATTCTGTTATTTCTCCCCCTTCTTCCCAAGTAGAAGTTGTTAATCCTTCTCCTCAGGTCTCTCCTGCGCCCGCTGCTGTTTCTGAGGATACTAATATTGTGAAAGTGTTTGCCGCCCTTGCGTCAATGGGCGATCAGATTCAGCGTCTTACAGACAAAGTGGGTACGATTGAAAGTGTCAGTGTAGTGGAGGGGGCTGGCTGATCGTCTCACTCGTGCTCCTAGACCTAGACCTCTGCCAAGCTCCAGACCCAAGGGAGAAGGCATGTCGACAGTCGAAGGGAGGCGAGAGGGGTTCCCTTACGATCAGTCGTCCCTTCAGGCAGTCCTGTTGCGTCCCAGGCTGCAGCAGTGCGCCATAGAAAAGGCGACACTGGGAATGTCTTTCCTCGACAGATAGTGCTGCGTCAGGCAGGTATGGACGTTATGCGGAAGTTTCGCGTCCTCTGAAGAGGACGCATAGACCTACGTCTTCTCAAGATGAGGGCGTTACCCGCAAGAACGGTGGAGTTAGTCCCGAGATTTTCTCTTCTAGTGATGAGGAAGAGGTGGTTCCGATTAAAAGGAGGAGATCCTTTAAGTCAAGACAAGAACGCAAGACCTCATGTACGACGGTTCTCGGGATAGGAGCTCTCCTTCGGAATACGGAGCAGTCTCTCCGATATCTTCCCCTTTTCGTAGAAACTCAAGATCGAGTTTCTCGTGTTGATGATCCGTCTCGTCTTTTGTTCTCCGCTTGCTCAGACTTCACGCCAGGAAGCAGAGACTAGGAAACTTCCTTGAAGAGATGCAAGGAAGGTTAGCGATTTGGTTAAATCGTGGGGAAAACATCGGAACTTCCTCCTACAAGGCGTAAGGACGCATCTCTCCCAGTCAAGTCGTCTAAGAGGACGCATGATGGTTGGCCGCCTTCTCTCAGGCTTCGGAGTCTCGGGAGGGTAGGAGGCGCAAGTTACGGGAGCAGGACGCAGGACGCAAGTTAAGAGAACAGGAAGCAGGACGCAAGTTTTCGGAGCAAGGACGCAGGACGCAAGCTTCCGGAACAGGACGCAGGACGCAACCTCGGAGCTCAGAAGGACGCAGGAGCAGGCGGCAGGAGCAGGTTTCTTCACGCGAGGTTGGAGAAGATTTTCTGCAGCAAGACCTGGGTTTACAGGATGTGTCTTCGGCAGAAGAGGAAATAGAAGACTTAGAATCTGAGGAAGAAAAAGAAGATGAAGCACCTTCTTCAGATTATAAAGAAATTGACGAATTGCCTTCTTTCACTTTTTGGAGGGGATTTTCAGCCTGCAGCTCCGACATCACCCCTTTCTCAATTCTCCAAGAATAAAACTCCGAAGAAGTCCTCGTTTTTGAAGATGAAGTTTTCGATTACGGCTAAGAAGGCTCTTCAAGAATTGATACGTGGTTGAAGGAAAAGAGGAAAGCGGGCAAGACTGTGTTCTCTTTCCACCCTCCTGCCAAATTGGCATCGAAGTCCGGAATTTGGTATGCGACAGGGGAAAATCTCGGCCTGGGAGTGCCTGCCTCCTCCCAGGGGGATTTTTCCAACATTGTGGACAGTTCCCGCAGACATGCCTTGAATTCGGCCAAAGTGTGGTGGTCCTCCATCAGAATTAGATCATCTCTTGAAAGGGATTTTCCGGACCTTCGAGGTTTTTAATTTTCTGGATTGGTCCTTGGGAGCTCTGGGACGAACAGTGGAAGATAATGAAGCAACGACTTCTCAACTCCCAAGCAGTATTATGTCCTGCATGGACAAAGCCTTAAGGATGGAGCGAATGAATTGGCATCTCTTTTCACCGCAGGAGTTTTAAGAAAGGTCACTCTATGCTCTTTTGCTGCTAGGGCGTTTTTTTTTTCTAACGCCCAGAAATCCGAATTGCTTTTTTCCCACTTTCGGAGCAATTGTTTCCTGCGGATATTATCAGGATATTTTCGCTTTCCCTAACTCAGAAGGCGACGCAGGTCTGTTAACTTCCTAGGTAAGGAAATTTTACCCAACAAGGTAGTTAAGAAGACTCCTAAGGAATCAAGGCAAGCTAGTCAGCCCTTTCGAGGCAAGTCCTTTTCTCGTCCGGCCTTCAGAGCAAGAAGAGCTCCGTCCAAGAGGGGTTCGAAACCCAGTACTAAACAATGAACAGCAAGTCCTTCAGACATCAGTAGGTGCCAGACTCCAGAAGTTTTGGGAGATTTGGGAAGAAAAGGGAGCAGATCCTTGGGTAGTCAAGGTGGCCAAAGAAGGTTACAAGATCCCTTTTCTAAAGAGACCGCCTCTTGCGACATCGCCAAGAGAGCTGGGAGCTCACTACAGCGATCCAGGGAAACAAGAAGCACTACAAGAACAATTTCTTCTATGCTCAAGAAAGGAGCAATAGAAACCTGTTCTGGATCACTTATCTCCGGGATTTTACACCGGCTGTTTTTAGTAGCAAAATCCTCGGGGGGATGGAGACCAGTACTGGACGTAAGTCAACTCAATTTATTTGTGGAGAAAACAAAATTTACGATGGAGACGACCGATTCAGTACTGGCAGCGGTACGTCCGTCCAGGGACTGGATGGTCACCCTGGACCTTCAAGACGCATATTTTCATATCCCAATTCATGCAAGAGTAACAGGAAGTACCTGAGATTTGTGATCCAGAACAGGGTTTTTCAGTTCAAAGCCCTCTGTTTTGGACTGTGCACAGCCCCACAACAATTTTTACAAGAGTGATGGCGAGCGTGGCGCAAGTGGCTACACATTCTAGGAATAGAGTGTCTCTATACCTGGACGATTGGCTCATAAGAGCCCAATCAAGAAAGCAATGTCTGGAGGACTTAGAAATGACGTTAACATTAACGAAAGAGTTAGGGTTGATGGTGAACTTAGAAAAGTCGAATATGAACCCAGTCAGGAGCTAGTTTATTTGGGGATTCTGATCTCCTCAGTCAGGACTTTTCGGGCGTTTTTCCGTCTCCCAACAGACAAGATCTGTGCATCCGGAAAGTGCAAGCCTTTCTAGAGAAAGAACAATGTTCAGCACGAGAGTGGATGAGCTTACTGGGGGGACTCTCGTCCCTGGAACGGTTCGTTTCTCTAGGGAAGGCTTCACATGAGACCCCTACAAATATTTTTGAACCAAGTCTGGCCAGAAAATCGCAACCAGATTCCTTCCTGTTTCGAATTCCTCGCAAGATCAAAGAGGAATTAAAGTGGTGGCTAACTCCCCCCCCCACGGGGAAGTTAGCAAAGGGAGCGTCTCTCCAGCAAAAGAACCCAGACCATGTATTGTTCTCAGACGCCTCGGACGCAGGCTGGGGAGCGACTCTCGGACTTCAAGAAGTCTCAGGTCGTTGGAGCAAGGAGGAAACGGCTTGCATATAAACAGGAAGGAACTGATGGCGATTTTCTTGGCCTTGAAGGAGTTTCAACGCGGTGATTCGCAACAAGGTGGTACAAGTTCAACGCGGACAATACCACAGCTCTGGCATACATCCGCAAACAAGGAGGGACACATTCAATCTCTCTTTGCAAGTTGGCGGAGGAGATCCTTCTTTGGGCAGAGAAGGAAAACGTAACCCTTCTCACCAGATTCATTCAAGGGGAGAAGAATGTGAGAGCGGACCTGTTGAGCAGGGAAGGTCAACTTCTATCAACAGAATGGACGCTTCATTTAGAAGTATGCCAGAGTCTGTGGAAATTATGGGGTCGCCCAGTGGTAGACTTGTTTGCGACAGCAATGACGAAGAGATTGACGACGTATTGCTCTCCAGTCCCAGACCGTCAAGCAGTCGCAGTAGACGCCTTTTCTTCTAGATTGGACGGGGCTAGACGTCTACGCCTTTCCCCCGTTCAAGATATTAGGGAAGGTTTTGAAGAAATTCAGGGAGAGTCAAGGGACAAGAATGACTCTCATAGCTCCATACTGGCCGGCCCGAGATTGGTTCACAGAGGTACTGGAATGGACAATAGATGTACCAAGGACACTTCCAGCAAGAGTAGATCTACTCAAACAGCCTCACTTCAACAGGTACCACAAGAACACCCTCGCTCTGGGTCTGACTGCGTTCAGACTATCGAAAGACTTGTCAGAGCGAGGGGGGTTTTCTAGAGAGGCGGCCAGAGCGGTGGCCGGAGCTAGAAGAGCCTCTACTATTAAGTTGTACCAGGCGAAGTGGGGAATCTTTTTTTTTTTTTTCGCAAGTGGTGCAAGAGTCGGAAGATTTCTTCATCCAGTACCTCTGTGACCAAATTGCCGACTTCCTTTTATACTTAAAGAAGGAAATAAATTGTCAACTCAGACGATTAAAGGGTATCGGAGTATGTTGGCTTCTGTATTTAGACATAGAGGTCTAGATATTACAAATAATCTAGATCTGAGAGACCTCATAAGGTCCTTTGCAACAAGGAAGGAGCCCCAATACAGAGCGCCTTCCTGGAATCTCGATGTGGTCCTGAAATTTTTAGGAACTAGTAAGTTTGAACCGATGGATCAAGCTTCGTTGAGAGATATCACAAAAAAGACCATCTTTTTGGTGGCATTGGCCACAGCTAAAAGGTGAGTGAGCTGCAGCATTAACAAAACATATTGGTTGGAAAACATGACAAAGCGGTTTTGCTCTTTTCAGGAGGGGTTCTTAGCCAAGAACGAGAATCCAGCTCATCCATGGCCAAGGTCATTTGAAATTATGGGTCTTTCAGATCTAGTAGGACAGGAACAAGAGATAGTTCTTTGTCCAGTAAGGGCATTGCGCTATTATTTGGATAAAACCAGTAAGATTAGAGGAACTTCAGAATCACTGTGGTGCTCTGTGAAGGACCCTAGCAGAGCAATGACCAAAAATGCTATTGCCTTTTTCCTTAGGGAACTAATTAAAGAATCTCATATGTTATGCCAAGAAGAAAATTTCGCATCCTTAAGGTTAAGGCACACGAAGTGAGAGCAGTAGCTACTCGTTGGCTTTTAAAAAGAATATGGCCCTCAAAGATATCATTGAAACGACGTTTTGGAGGACTAATTCAGTGTTTGCAAGTCATTACCTTAGAAACGTCAAAACAACGTTTGACAATTGTCAAACGTTGGTCCATATGTATCCTCAGGAGCAGTATTGGGCAAGGATTTTCCACCCCATAACTTACTAACATGCTAGGTATTTTAATGAAGTGGTGTTGTTTTTACGGTTGTCTGAGAGGGTGATTTCCTCTTCAGTCTGTTGAAGTGTAGTGTGTTAGGTAGTGTTGTGTGTGGTTCAGGTGGTCTAACTTATCCTAGCATGAATGCCCGTGGTAAGAGAGGGCTAGGGTTTCCTGTCAACAAATTGGTCCCGTCCAGTTGTCAGACCCTTGTATTTAGCTTCATCAACTAATAGGTCACGTCCTAGTTGGAAGCTACTAAGGCTTAGCAGGCTAAGAGGCAGGAATGCTGAAGTCAGCTACCTTAGCAGGTAAGGAATCTAAGAGTATTTTAAATTTTAAATTTTTTAAAACTCTTACAATGTTGCTGTCTTTGACCCACCTCCAAATGTGTCAATCAGCTATATATATACCTGCCAGGTAAGTGTCATACATGAAAATGATGTTATTATGATATAACAAAGTTTCATGTATACTTACCTGGCAGGTATATATAATTAAATTCCCACCCACCTCCCCTCAGGAGACAGGGTTCAGAGAGAAAAATCTGACGAAAATGGGAATGATTCCGAGCACCAGCGCCACGGGAGCGGGGTGGCGATCACCTGAACTACCAGTGATCTAGCGGTTGCCGCGAGTTTTGAAAATTCTGCCAGTGCGAACAGAGAATATAGCTATATATATACCTGCCAGGTAAGTATACATGAAACTTTGTTATATCATAATAACATCATATTTATCACAAAAGTGCAGTACAGTGCTGGTGGCTGCAAATCTGTCATAGAATTGGCCACTATTCTTTGTTAAAAAAACCCTTCCTTTTCCTATCAGTAGCTTCTCTGCATAATATTATAAACATCATGTCATTTCTGTTAGTCTTATTTATTGGGATTTTTATTTTTAGAATTTAGGATATGAAATTCTCATATTAATAAACATTACCTTAATATCATTTATCTAGCCCTAAATCCCCAAAAACCACATCAAAATTTACCATATTGGCAACCCTGTTACCTCCTATTCTGTCTGCCAGTCGGCAACACTGCCTTTGACAGTTACAAAACCTTCCCTTGAAAATCAGTTGTTAATGAGCGCCTGTGTTGTTTACATCACGGGCTCTTTATAAATTTCCTAAACCTTTTTGTGCCTTTAAAGCTCTCATTAATTGTTAATGTGACTTTATGTTAATTACCACTCACGTATTACATCCACGAAATAGTGAATTAACTTTTATTTCTATTGTGGTATTTATATTATATTACGAATTTTTGCGCAACCCGGAATTACGTGACCTGTCCAACAGTCCAATGAATTGCCAAGATAATTCAATGCTTCCTTCTGCCAGCAACATCAGGAATTCCCCGGCTTGTGGGACAAGGATAAGGAGCAGGGAGTATGAACCCCATGACATTTGTAGCTTTTGTCGTGGACAGGTTTGTGACTTGACTTCTCGTTGTGACTTATGTAAGCCTTGGTCTGACGAAGACATGACGACTTATATGAAGCATCAAAGAATCTTGCAGCATAACAGATTTATTAAGGAGAAAAAGAAATGGGTAGCTAGACCTGTATCTAATGATTTCCTTGATTTGTGCGCTCATGGTTCTGGCTCTTCGGTTTCGGTATCGTGTGATTCCGATTCCAAATTAATTGATGCTTTGCCACCTGTACAACCGGTAAATAGTGAAGTCATTTCGGATGTTGATTCAAATTTTTTGACGATAGAAACTAGTTGGAAACAAAAGTTTGAAAAAATTACAGCTTAGTTTAGATAGACATTTCAACCAAGTTTAACAAGCTGTCAGAGAATATTGAAGAAGCTTTTACTCGAATATCTAACACTCTTTTTAGATTCATTTTCAGCTCCTTGTCAGGTACCTGTCGACAGCACCATGGGTAACAGTGCAACAGATACCCCGGCTTGTGAACCCCGTCTTGGCAAAGCCCTAGTGGGGATCCGGTTTGGGCAGGTGCCTGACGATTTTTTACCCAATGTGTCCCCTGTTAATCCTGTAACAGTGCCAAAGGGCGCTTATTTAGGAGAAGGGGGGAGGGGTATTAGTGTTAGACCCAAGATAGCTAGTCGTCAGGATCTTACTTAAGGGGAAGTTTCTCAGTTAGGATCTGACGTTGATGGTGATGATGACGTGGATTCGTATGATATTGATGTTTTTTTGAACAGCGGTCATGATGTTGAGTTCAAGAAACTTTTTTATTTAATTTTAAGTTTTCTTCCTCAGGTGAGGCCTAAAGAGCAGAAGCAGCCTCCACCTCGTTGTATTACAGAAGGGATTTTTCTTGACGGTCCTTCCCGGTCGCGGGAATTTTACGTTTCCCTTTCCTCAGAGGTTCGCGAGAGTGAGGGCGGACATCGCCGCTTAACTTTCGAAGGTGATCGGGGAAGGGAAGAGGAAGCTCTCTTCTCTTCTACGACACCAGAGAGAAGTTTATCAGGTGGCAGATGCTACTTCATTCTCTTGACCCCCGAAACCAAATCCTGATTTTGTCCAACTTTCGGGTCATTCTTTGCTTTCCAAGGCTTCGGTCTCGGTCTCAATCGAAGACGTTATTGCCATGGAGTCTGTTATGAGCTCCTTACAAGAAGCTCAATCCTTCAATATGTGGGTCCTCGGAGGTCTTTTAATGTATATCAAGGACTCCTCTTTTTGAGAAATTCTGCTCGTCTATTTCAATCGCTTCTGTACATCAGAACAAGCTTGCCGCTTCAATGCAACCCTTTCTTGTTTCTCTAAGGCATAGCCTGTATTTGTCGCAGTAACCCTCCTCTGTATCGGAGATTCAGAGAAACCGTTTATTGCCCTCTTCTCCTTTTGGCGATTCCCTATTTGATGTCTTTGCTTTCTGAGGTTTTGCAGGAACATCAAGGTGATGCCTCTTCCCAAGCTCAATGGGCCTTATCAAGGGCTTTTCCTTTGGTCTTCCTTCAAGGAGTAAGCGTAAGTTTAGTGCCAGATCCATACTTTCTGCTCCAGCTCAACAACCTCCTTCTGGCTCGTTTTTCCAGAGTACATCTCAGGTTTCTGGTGCCTCAGCTTCCTCCTCTGGTGCTCACTCTTTGAAACGCGGGAGAGGTTCTTGGCGTGGCTCTAAGGGCAGGGGAAGAGCTCAACCTCCAGGAAGACCTTCTTCTTCTTCCTTGTCTCTGCGTAAGAATTTTCGGAGGTAGGAGTCATTACCTCGCCCGGAGACCGCAGTAGGAGCTTGTCTCTCTCGCCATTGGTCAGCTTGGCAGGAGAGAGCAGTGGATGCTTGGGTAGTGGAAGTCCTGAAGGTAGGTTACGAGATCCCTTTTGTTTCAAGACCTCCACTTTCCAATCGTCCTCTCGAGTTCAGCAGTTATTCCCCTCACTCAATCAGGGGTCAAGCCTTGGAGAAGGAGCTTTCGGCTCTCGGGTGTTTGTAGTTCTAAAGGCCTCAGGTGCCTGGCGCCCCATCATAGATCTTTTGGTCTTGAACAAGTTCATTCTAAAGTCCAAGTTCTGGATAGAGAAAGTTCAGACTGTTCTTTCATCCGTCAGGATGGGGGACTGGATGATTTCCATCAATCTGCAGGATGCTTATCTGCAAATCCCCATCCATCCGAAGAGCAGACCTTACCTTTGGTTTTCATACATTCAACTTCCCTGTCAGATATATACTTAGCTATAGACGCCATCGTCCCCGACAGAAATTCGAATTTCGCGGCACACGCTACAGGTAGGTCAGGTGATCTACCACCCTGCTGCTGGGTGGCAGGAATAGGAACCATTCCCGTTCTCTAACCAGATTTTCTCTGTCGTCGGTTCTGCTAACATCGTTGCTAGTTCCTCCTGACTTTGACTTTCGTTTTTTCATCACCGTTGATCTTCTGGACTGATTATTTGGTGACGTATTGGATCTCTGGCTTGGCATATGCTTTTGTGGACTGTTATTTGGATTTTGGTTTGGAATTTTCTTGGAAGTGTCTGACTCTAGTTATACATTCAGAGTGTGTGTGAATGAGAGTTGTAGTGTAAGACTACCGAAAGCTTCGGTAGATCCTCACACCGTATGTAAGCAGTGTAGAGGGAATGAATGTTCTGAATCTAGCACTTGTTGAATGCGAAGATTTGAATGGGGAGGAGTGGAAGATTCTTAATTCCTATTTAAGGAAATTGGAAAGGGATAAGGCTAGAAAAGCCTCTTCCAAAAGTTTGATTAGGTCTTTCTCTAACGAGCCAGTTAGTAGTTTGGCACCTGTCTCTAATGTAATTGTTGCTTCCTCCCATACAGCAATGCCACCTTCTCCCTTGTCGGATTCTGCAAGTTCGGTATCGGAGATTGCAAATTTGGGGGCTTCCCTCATGAGGATGGAGCGCAAAATTAAGGATTTGGAAGGTAAGCGGAGTGCAGTGGAAGGTGTTCCCAGTGCAGTGGAGGGTGCGTCTGATCGGCTCTGTCTCGCTCCCAGGCCTAGACCTCTTCCAAGCTCCCAAGCCCAGAGGAGAAGGAATGTCGAAAGCCGTACGGAGGTTTCAGAGAATGCCCACCGGTCAGGCACGATCTGTAGTAACGTCCCAGACTGCCAAGGATAGCCATTGGAAAGGCATACTAAAACAGCGTTTCTCGTCTTCCGATTCGTCATCTAAAAGAGGATGGAGTTCGGACAATCTATCGAGACCTTCCAAAAGATCGTGGAAGTCTCCTGCTTTGGATTCGAGCCCGGAAAGTTTTCCGGAGGACTCCCCACTTGTGAAAAAGAGGAAAGCTCCTTCTTCATCGAAACCTCCTTCCCCTGGATCAAATAAGGAGGAAGAGGATGCAGCGACGAAGATCCTTATCGAAATGCAACAACAAATCTTGTCATTGGTTGGAGTATTAAGGAAGGACCCTCCTCGGAAAAAGGACCGTTTCCTTCCTATTAAGAAATCTCGTCCAGCGGAAGTACACAAGACCCCCGATTCAGAGACCTCGGAAAAATATGGTCCGATACGGACAGAGCCTTCCAGGCGTGAGGAGCCTGCCAGGCGCGAGAAACCAGCCGCAAATGAGGCGCCAACCAGGTGCCAGGATCTCCAGCTTCATCAGATATGGAGATGGAAATTGACCAGGAGGCTCCTCTTTGGGACTTTTCACAAGATCAGTTTTCTCCTGACAGGGACGCAAGATGTCGCACAGGCGGCCGTCGCCCTTGTCAGGATGTTGCTGAGACTGTGAGGGGTCTTTGTTCCGACACGGCATACAAACCTTCGGTCCTTTTACAATAGGAAGGTACTAGCGGCAGCTGGATAGGTCGTAAGCTTTCGAACAAGGGGTTCGGTAGTTAACTGCTTGTCCGACAGGCGCGCGCGCGCGACTGGGAGGTAAACAAATCACTTTTGCTTTCGGCCTGCTGGCGTGTAGACGTGCATCATCGCTCTCTGCCCGCTTCATCGTCGTTGCTTTCGCATGGTTGTGTTTTTCTTTTTCTATTTATCTAGTGAAACTGAATTGTAAGTACAATCATTTCATATTTATTTCCATTGAATTCAATTGTGAATTAAAGGATCTTGTTTTCTCCACGCCCTCCGATTACCCGAGTGCCGGGACTGAAGGGCGTAAGTGCGGGAATTCATTTTCCCAGAAATGATCCTCGTATTGTGTATGCTCGGTGCCGAGGGCGGGAGAGCGCTCGCTCCGAGCGTATATTTTGGTTGGAAATGTGTAGATGAAAATCGTAAGTAAGTGCTCTTTTCATTTATATTTTTTTGACCTGTATGCTCGTTGCCGAGCGAATGTGCTCGGCACGAAAACTTATTCTGTATGGAAGTGGAATCGCAAGTACAGTATTCTTTTTCATTTTCATATATTTATTTTGATTGTAGCAATACTCATTTTGGATCAGTTTCCGCTCTTACCCGGAAATTGATCCTTTCCCCACCCCTTTTTATTTGAATGAAGTGAAATCGCAAGTGCAGTTCTTTTCATTTTCATATTTTATTGAGATTGCATTGTTTACTTGGATCAATGTTTCCGCTATTTCCCGGGAATTGATCCTTCCCCTTTTTATTTGTATGAAGTGAAATCGCAAGCGCAGTATTCTTTTTCATTTTCATATATATTTTGATTGCATCAATTCATTATGGATCAAGGTTTCCATTCATAATCGCGAATGGATCCTTTTACCCTTGCGCTCGGTACCGAGGGCGCAAATGCGCTCGACCCTCCGAGCCTTATTCATTGTGAAGTGAATCGTAATGCAAGATTCTTTTTCATTTTATTCCTTTATTATTGATTGCATCAATATTTATTTGGTTCAAGTTCCGCTCAGTCAGGGAATTGATCCTTATGGCCTTGCATTCAGGCCAAGGGCACGATTGCTCTCGGGCTCTTATTATTATTGTTGGGTATATGGGTGCTGCGCGGGGGTGGGGAACGAGAACACCCCCCCCCCCCCCCCGCTCAGCTCCCACAGATGGCCCTTCCCCTTGGGGGGGGGGGGGGGGGGGGAGGTTATCTGCGTTCTTCTCCTCGCCCGATCCGTCGAGCGCGGGGGAGGGCGCTCGGTTCCGATGTACAATTGTATTCGGGGTCTTCCACTCGTTCGGAGAGGGCTCACCCACCCCCCGCGCGAGGGGACTTCCCCCCCCACTAATCGCTACTACTGTTATTTCCGCAGGTGCTACTGCCACGAGGGTGGACCTTGGTGAGGTATGGGCGTCCTTCCATTTGCAGGGCGTGCTAGTGTCCAGGGGCTGCGGTTCTATGTCTGGGCCTACTGCGGTCACCCATGGAGTGGTGACCACGCTCCAGGTGACGACGTCCCTCCTCACCTGGTGTACTCGCCTCACGTGGTAACAGTCTGCCTACAGCCGCTGTGAAGTGCCGTTTGCCGTACCGAGAGGGGGGCGTGGCCGCCGCCGCTCGTGGTTGCCGCGCTGGCCCGCGAACCACACTTCCAGCTGCCCTAGAGCTCGCCCCTGGACCTGCCGCCGGTACCAGGATGGTTGCTGGCTGCTGCTCCACTTCCTGTGTTTCCGGTGCTGCCTGCCGTACCTGCCGATTCTGGGCTGACTGTCCATGCAGTTGGCTGCGCTGGCTGTCCTGCCGTTAGCTGCACTGGCTGTCCCTGCCGTTGCTGCGCTGGCTGTCCCTGCCGTTGCTGCGCTGGCTGTCCCTGCCGTTGCTGTGCTGGCTGTGCCTGCTGTTCCTGAGATGCCCATACCTGCTGACGTCGTCCCTGCTTTGTGGTGGTACTACCCCAGACTTTGGTCTGTCTGTACAGGTGCGTCCGGGGCCCTGTGGCTTCGGATACAGCAGCCCCGGCTCCGCCCTGGATAGCAGATCTTTAGTCTGTCCTGAGGAAGCTGACGAAGAAGAGGAGGAAGGTGTCGTCGTCGTCGTCTTCATCTTCTTCATCGTCGTCGGCTGCCGCCTCTTCCCCTTCGACTTCTAAGGCTTTACAGCCGAGGAAGAAGAAGGTTGCCTCTTCCCTCCTAAGAAGTCTCCCTCGGGAGCTTCTCGGGACCCGTCTCACCTCGGTGGGACGGGAGGGTTCTTTCCGCTGGTCCTCCTGCTCCTTCGGGAGCGGGGCCCGTCTCTTCTTCCGCAAGGAAGAAGACTACGGGGACCAGAGGGGTACCGGCTAACACCGGTACTTCCTCGCCTGGTGTCAGTGGTTCTGCCACTCCATCAGGGTCCGTCTCGGCCTCTCGTTCGCGGGAGGTACCGAGTGTACGGTCGCCTACCAGCGACCGTGCAGCCAGGAACCAGACCTCTGAGCCCGCTCAGCGTCAGGTTCACGGCACGGGGCGGAAGACTGGTGACAGCCGCTCACGCGACTCTCACCAGACCAGCTCTCGCTCTCGCGGCGACCAGCTGGCTACCCGGGGACGTGACGGTCCACGACCGGCCACGGGCTGAGGCTGGGAAGAGGTCCCCTCGTTCGCCGGTGCCAGCCACGGCTGGAACCAGCGACGTGACGTGCCGTGATAACAAGCACCGGTCTCACTGTGACAGTGGAGCCTGCAGGTCGCCTGACCGTCGCTCTCACAGAGAGCGATCGGGTACGGCAACCAGCACCAGCTCTTCTGACACTCGAGATCGGGGCCGCTGTGCTCAGTCCAGCCGTTCTCCACAGCGAGACGGTTCGACCAGGCCTGCAGCTCGATCGCCACCGCGGGTTGACGATCGCCTGCAGCCCTCCAAGCCTGCTGGTTCTGCCAGCGAGCGAGGAGGGAGCCTTCAACCTCCTCGGGTTACACCGGGAGGAGCGAGGTATTGAGGAGTGATCGTGAGGGGTGCGCCCCTCATGATCCCACCACAACGCCCTACGTGCCAGTCACGGTTCTTGGACCGGCCAGGACGTATGCGGCAAGTGGATGGAGAAGACCGTGAGGGCTGTCGCTGTTCCCCACCCCCTTCTTAGGAGGAAGGTTCTCGGAAAAAATATGCTCTGTTCGAAGGGCTTTAACGTCCTACTCTGCAAGATGCTGTGACTTCCGAGATCCAGAGGAACTTTGCCGAGATTATGGTGCTGATTCGTCAGCACAACGACCTCGGGGAAGGATCGCCTCTCCCACCAGCAGAGCCACGTCTCGGCTCGAGTCGTTTTGGGGCCCGAGAGGGAACCCAAATCGACGGTGGGTCTGCCGCGATCGGAGCTTGCCGACTGTGTTGAACCAGGTAGTCTCTCGTCTCCGGACAAGAAGGGCGCTCTCATCTGGCGGTCGAACAAGCTACTTCCACCTCCTCTACTGCGACAGAGGCGTTTTTACGTGTCTTCGTACACCGTATTTGAATACCCCTTCGGTCCTCCTGAGAGGTTTTTGACCTCGACGAGGACTGAAATGAGTCGAGGACGGTATCGGCTCTTTCCTGTCAGGTGTCGATCAGCCCCACCCAGACGACGTTCACAGTGGCGGCAGACCTTCCCTTACTACAGTATGAGTCGTAACCCTCATCGGAAAACGTTTTCTCCTGACGATACGTTTTCCCAGGCTCTGCGGCGATGGCTGCTCCTTTTCTTCTCCAACTGCTAGTTCCGCTGGGAAGGCGAGCCAGTATCCAATTCCTCCCCCATTCCCTCTCTCCTTACGGCTACGATGGGAAAGGGGAGGGATCCTACAGAGATTTCTCTGTAAGATCCCACGTTAGGGGCTGCGCTACCGGGGGAACCTTCGGGTCCTACCTGACGTAGCCCCGTCGTTGAGGAGGGATCCTGCCCCTTTCTCGATTTCTACGGGAATCGAGGAGGACCACCAGCCGATATCGTTTGACGAATTCGGTGGGGGTTTCGGGTTTGCAGAGTGCTTAGAATTCTACGGAATTTCTAGCGCACTCAGAGTGTTCGAGTTTTTTACGATCTCCAACACTTAGGCGAGACCACAGTCCAAAGTGAGCGAGAATCCCCGATAATTGTTACACGATAATCGGGAAAAAAAAAAAAAAAAAAAAACAACCTCGCTTATGCTCGAATTACCTGTAATTTCTAGCATTTGGAAGAAGGACTGCTGCTGAAAGAAGAGTATCTCACTGTAGGCGATTAACCTGGAATAGAGAAGAACGGACGGGAACTTCCAGTTTGGCTTGAACTATCGTCTTCGGTATTCTGTTCACCATTGAAGCTTTCCTTTGGGAAAGACTTCTCCTTCACTCTCTTGACTAGAGAATGAAGGCGGTCGATCTCCAATCCTTATTCTCATTCCTCGAGGGGAAAAGAATTTAGGATGGAGGTCGTTGTACAGACCTACAAATACATACGTATATTACCCTCGCGACATGATTCTTTTAACAGTTGAATTGTCCGGGGGGTAGGCGCATACCCAGTGTTAACTCTACGGTTTGTGACCGAGACGAATGGTATCTTAATTGAACTGCAACTCGGGGTTGCCTGCAACCTCCCAGCAGTTATCAGTTTCGATTTTAGATACTTGGTAATCAGCTTTTGTATTTACCGAAATCCGTTTTGTTTAAATATAATTGCTCGAGCGTATTCTTTATGCTCGATGGTTCTAGCCGAACGCATTCCTTCGTGGAATAATGGATTACCTGGCAACTCAGGATGACGAGTCACCGAGAGCTACTGCGTATTGAACTGCCTGATAGCGGCTCAGTATCAGCTAGGTCTCGGAGATGCACGTTCGGTTACGTCTCTCTCTCCCCTGGTTTGATTGGACTACCGAACCGTATCTCTGCCCAACAATCATGGACTTAGGTCTCTGATTAACGGGATTCTCGCAATAATGAAGGACATCTACTGCTGTGACGCTCGATTTCATCGCCTTCGACATTGCGAGAATTTTTTCAGAGATATCTCTTGGACTCTTTCATCTTTCTGTTTACCGCACGGTAACAGAAGTCTGTACTAGTCACCCGCTGCATCGCACCGCGATAATGCGATGATTTTTTGCAGACATCTGAGTTTGTCTTTAAAAAATATCTCGTATTCGTAGGTGTGCAATTATTCATTGTTCACCCCGAATTAACAGATGTCAGAAGACATCGCCTACTCTCCGACCTGACAGCTCTACTTCCAAATGTTCAGCCCATGAGAAGCAGTTCTTCAGGCAGTATTCCCCTGTGTCTTCATTACTGAAAAGCGCTCCGCTTTCATTGCAACTACGATCCTCACCGGACAGCAATGAATAGCGGTTAGCGTTCTCAGTGTTTGTAGCACAGGTTCAGAATCTTGAGAATCCTTCTCTCGGTTCAGCTGTGAAGACGTAGGTTGCATTTTCTGTACACCTTCGTCTTCAACGACACATGTGTTGTTTCTCCTTAGCCGAGAATCAACTATACTATGAGATATCTTGCCATCAGGGACGTCGGTCTCTAGAAGGCAATTGACTTTCGCCTGTTGGGCACATGCCTTAAGAGAGTCATCACCTTGCCTTCTTGGCATCGGTGACAAACAAATTATTTGTTTAGTCTCTTGGCATAACCCTTTTTAAGGCGAAGGTCACGTGACTTGCTCGGGTGCTTAGACAACTTCCTCCTACCGAACGCAGTCAGTCGGCAGCTGTCAGAGCGCCCAAGTCTGTTACGAACTTCGCTGTGGACTTAGTTCGGTTGTTCCATAACAGTCTTTTCTTCGTCCTAACGGCTTGTCACAGTACCCATACCATCGACACACTGATGCGGTGTCCTATCTACCGAAGAACAACTTCGCTGCAGACGGATAGACCAGTATGGGTACAGGACATCAACCGAAGTCGAGAAGAGGGATAGGTCATACGACCATTCCCTTCTTTTACCTCTGAGGTCAATTGCATGACTTTTCCTGCGAAGTCAAGCATCCAGGGGATGGGGATTCGTGACGCTCGATTTCGTACCGAATTCGTAGCGAAGACTCTGAACCCTTCGGTTTCCTGACGATCGGTTAGAGTCCTTACAATAACCCCTCCCTAATGGACTTCACCCCGCCTTCGATGCGAAGGAGATGCTGCTTTGTCCCTGTGGAAAGCGCGACCGGCGCCTTTCTGAAGAAACTCGACATCCCATGGCTGAGTGTTTGAAGACTCTTCGTCAGCACCAAGATGACCTAGAAGTACACTCCCTCGAGTTACACAAGAACTTCTCCGTGGCGCAGGTACTGAAGGCAGGGGTCTGGTACAACCAGACCACTGGCACCTCCTTCTACCTTTTGGATATTGCCCACAGGTCCTTGGATCGTTTTCCTTGGGACCCGTGGTGGCTGCTCAACACGTTGTGTAGCTAACCCAGACCCTAGCAGGCTGAACAGCATCGAGTCCTGGTGTGACTGTAAGAATAGATAAGTGAATGAGAGAAGTGACTGGCTTCTCTCTCCTATCTTTTTTTTTTTCTCCCCTCTACCTGTGGGTAGATGGATACGGTCATCACCTTGCTGGATAAGGACGAGATGCCGGTGAGCTACTTGACAGAGCCCCATCCTATCCCTTTCACTAGGGATGGGAGCGAATATCCACCACTTCCTCCTACAAGGGGGGGGAAGTGGATGCCAACAAGAGACAAACCCCATAATTTTTATGTTGCCTCTTGCAAATAGGAACTTGTTCTTGTTTGCTGGTACGAAGAGATACGCTTGCCTCTCTCTTAGTACTTGGTCCAGAGGTCTGACCATTGATCCTGCGGTGCACACCCCGATCAATCGGACAGAGGCTTGGATCCCTCCCTCGCTCTTACGACCAGGGAGGCATTCCAAGGTTGGGCGAACACCAGTCTGTTCACAAAAGACTCAGATTCCTCCCACCAAGAAGTGAGTCTTCCTATTGTAAAAGGACCGAAGGTTTGTATGCCGTGTCGGAACAAATGACAATTTGTCCAAAATTGCATTTTTCCTAACTATACAAACCTGAGGTCCTTTTACACATAGTCCCACCTCATGCCACCCCTCACTCTGCAGTTTTTGCTTGGGCCAAAAGCAAAAGTGATTTGTTTACCTCCCAGTCGCGCGCGCGCGCCTGTCGGACAAGCAGTTAACTACCGAACCCCTTGTTCAAAAGCTTACGACCTATCCAGCTGCCGCTAGTACCTTCCTATTGTAAAAGGACCTCAGGTTTGTATAGTTAGGAAAAATGCAATTTTGGACAAATTGTCATTTCGCAAGCACAACCTTCTCCTGATAGGGACGCTAGTTGTCGCACAGGCGGCTGTCGTCCTTGTCAGGATGGTTCTGATGTGATTAGGGGCAATTTGCAGGATCAGCCTTTCCCTGTTGGGGGCTCAAGATGTCGCACAGGCGGCCGTAGCCCTTGTCAGGTTAGAGCTGGGACTGCTAAAAGCCCTTCACCTTGCGAAAGGAGGCGCTCTCCTCCGGTTGCTCATTCTTCTCCCAATTTGACTGGACAGGAGATGGAATATATATCAGACTCAGAAGCCAATAAGGGGGCAGGTCTCTCAGATTATAAGACCTTAGCAGCCCTTTTATTGAGAGAATTCGGTGAGTCTCTTGAGTCCTGCAGCCCCGCCTTCCCTCGTTCATTATTTACTAGGACGAGGACGTCGAAATCATCCTCCTTTCTGAAAATGCAGCCAACCATTTCTATGAAGAGGGCTTTGCAATCGTTAGGAAATAGGGGCCAGGCTTCTGAAGTTTTCAGAGGCTTGGGCCTTGAGACAAGCAGATTCATGGTCTCTTGCAGTAGTAAAGAAGGGATATCTCATCCCCTTCAGAGACAGACCTCCATTGACGTCGACACCGAGGGAGCTGTCTGCGAGGTACAAAGATCCTGCCAAGAGGGAATCCCTGTTACATCTGGTACAGCAAATGTTGGAGAAGGAGGCCATCAAACCAGTGCAGGATCCTCACTCCCAGGGCTTTTACAATCGCCTATTTCTCGTTCCGAAAGCCTCGGGGGGGTGGAGGCCTGTGCTGGACGTGAGCACATTGAACCGCTTCATGGAGAAGACAAAGTTCCCTATGGAGACTTCCAACTCGGTACTTGCGGCTCTGCGTCCAGGAGATTGGATGGTCTCCCTCGACCTGCAGGACGCTTATTTTCACGTTCCCCTGCATCCTGCGTCGAGGAAATACCTGCGATTCATGATACAGGGCAGGATTTTCCAATTCAGGGCTTTGTGCTTCAGCCTCTCGATGGCTCCTCAAGTGTTTACGGCATTGATGAAGAACGTAGCAAGATGGCTACATCTGAAGGGGGTGAACATATCACTCTACTTAAATGATTGGCTCATAAGAGCAAGATCGAGACAACAGTATTTGGAGGACTTGCAAATGACTCTGGATCTTGTGAGATCCCTCGGATTGCATGTGAACCTCGAGAAATCTCGGATGATCCCCAGCCAGGACATTGTCTATCTGGGGATTCGGATGGATTCTCGGGGTTTTCGAGCATTTCCATCGCAAGAAAGGATTGCTCGAGGCTTGGAAAAAGTCTCAGCCTTCCTAGAGAAAGAGTGAAGCTCAGCGAGGGAATGGCTCAGTCTTCTGGGCACCCTTTCGTCGCTGGAGCAGTTCGTTTCTCTGGGGAGGCTACACATGAGGCCTCTGCAGTTCTACCTGAAGAAAATGTGGAACCAGAAGGCAGGAGAACTTGCGGATTCTTTTCCTCTGCAACATGAGATCAAGTCCCACTTGCAGTGGTGGTTAAACCCTCTTAAGGAGGAACGAAGGAGTGTCCTTGTCTCTGCGGAACCCTCGCCTAGTGTTGTTTTCCGACGCCTCGGAAACAGGATGGGGAGCAACACTAGGAATGAAGGAAGTGTCAGGCACCTGGACGAGAGAACAGGTGTCCTGGCACATAAATGCGAAGGAGCTTCTAGCCATTCATTTAACTCTGAAGCACTTCGAAGCGGACGTCAGAGGCGTGGTAGTCCAGGTCAACTCGGACAATACCACGGCTCTGGCATACATCAGAAAACAGGGGGGGACTCACTCTTTCTCCCTATACGAGTTAGCAAGAGCTCTATTGATCTGGGCGGAGGAACGGGGCATAGTACTCCTAACAAGCTTCGTGCAAGGAGGAAGGAATATAAGAGCAGACAGACTAAGCAGGAAGAACCAGGTTCCTTCCTACAGAATGGACTCTCCACTCAGAAGTCTGCCAGAAACTTTGGTCCTTATGGGGGAAACCTCAGATAGACCTCTTTGCCACATTCCTCTCCAGAAGGATGGAGAACTTCTGCTCGTTAGGGGAGGATCCCAGAGCCATAGCAATCGATGCCCTTCTCATGGATTGGTCGGGCATAGATGCTTACGCCTTTCCCCCATTCAAGCTGCTGGGGGAAGTGTTAAGAAAGTTTGTGTCCTCGGAAGGGACAAGGATGACACTCATCGCTCCCTTTTGGCCCGCTCAAGACTGGTTCACAGAGGTACTGGAATGGACGGTGGACTTTCCCAGATCTCTTCCTGTAAGGACAGATCTGCTCAGACAACCCCACTTCGAGAGGTTTCACAAAAACCTCCATGCTCTCTCCCTGACTGCCTTTCGACTATCAAAAGACTGGTCAGAGCGAGAGGCTTTTCTCGGAAGGCTGCAAGAGCAATTGCCAGAGCACGTAGGTCCTCTACCATGTGGATCTATCATAAAGTTTCATACATGCTTACCTGGCAGATATATACGATTAAATGGCCCACCCAGCCTCCCCTCAGGAGACAGGTGGAAGAGAAAATCTGGTTAGAGAACGGGAATGGTTCCTATTCCTGCCACCCAGCGGCAGGGCGGTAGATCACCTGACCTACCTGTAGCGTGTGCCGCAAAATTCTAATTTCTGTCGGGGACGATGGAGTCTATAGCTAAGTATATATCTGCCAGGTAAGTATGTATGAAACTTTATTGTACTATAACAATATAATTTTTCATGGACTCTGGAGTTTTCCAGTTGAAGACCCTTTGTTTCGGCCTCACCACTGCTCCACAGGTCTTTTCTCGGGTGATGGCTCCTGTTTCGGCTATTCTGCATCCGTTAAATGTAAGGATGCTTTGGTATCTGGACGATTGGCTAGTCCAGGCCGAATCTCTAGAGAAATGTCTCTGGTCGAGGGAGATAGTTCTGTCTCTTTGTGTCGAGTTTGGTATTCGTATCTACTTCAACAAGTCAGTCTAATCCCTTGCCAGATCATGACTTATCTGGGGGTTGTTTTGAATTCCCAGATTTTGAGGGCTTCTCCTGCTCCAAAATGGATAGACAAGCTTGTAAGTCTGGTCGAAAAATTTTTGTCCTCTGTAATGCAGCCAGTTTCTCTTTTGAGGACTCCTGGGCCATTTGTCATCCCTCATCCAACTGGTTCCCGGAGGTCGTCTCAGAATGAGGTCCCTTCAGTCGACACTTCGCCAATCGTGGGATTTCGTGTCCGAGGACATGATAGTCGCCTCCTCTCCTCTCCTCTCCGTTGGGTGATGCAAGTTCACCGCCTCAAGTCAGGGACATCTCTTCTTCCAGTTCCGCCAGACTTAATGTTTTGGTCAGGTGCCTCGGATCAAGGTTGGGGCGCGCACCTGGGCTCTGAAGCCACTTCGGGCCTTTGGTCAGAGGAAGAGAGGATCATGTCAATAAATTGGAGGGAACTAAGGGCAGTGTACCAAGGCCTTCTTTCATTTCAGGATCAACTGTTGGAGTCAGTTGTCGCGATCTTCGTTGACAACACCACAGCAGTCTCGTACTTAAGAAACCAAGAAGCGCGATCAATCCTGTGTTGGGCAGAAGACGGGGATTCCATTGGTCCCTCAGTTCATCCTGGGCCATCACAACGTCTTAGCAGACTCCTTGTCGAGACCAAACAAAGTTCAAGGGTCGGAATGGACACTTTGCCAGGAAGTCTTCGACAGCCTCAGGTAGAAGTGGCCTGTCACAGTCGATCTGTTTGCCACCCCACTGAAATTTCGGTGCTAGATCTTCTTTGCCTCTTACCAGACTCCTCAGAGTGCCAGGACAGACGCTCTTTTGCAGGACTGGGAGGGCCTTCAAGCCTATGCATTTCCTCTGTTCGCTCTGGTGAGGTCAGTCCTCAACAAAGTGAGGGCAACCAAGTGTCTGGATCTCACCTTGATCGCCCCCTTCTGTCCACAGGAGTGGTTTCCCGACCTACTGGAAGCTCTGGTGGAGCCCCCCATTCGTCTGACAGAGAGACCAGATCTTCTCAAACAACCCCATTTTCATCGGTTCCATCAGAGGCTCCACATGCTTCATCCTCATGCCTGGAGACTGACTGTCAGGAGATTCTCCAAGCACGAAGGGTTCTCCTCCAGAGTGGCGCGACAGTTGGCTCTTGCCAGACGGCAATCAACCAGGGTAAATTATCAGGCTAAATGGTCGGTTTACAGACGGTGTAAGTCTCAAGGACATTCAATTTCTAGACCTTCCTTACCGAAAGTAGCGGAGTTTTTAGTTCATTGACATCATGACAGGGCCTTGTCACCTTTGTGCATTAAGGGTTATAGGTCGATGCTTTCCTATGTTTTTAAGGCGAGGCTCATTAGAGATTTAATTTGATCCTTTTCCCTATCTCGACCCAGTCTGCAGTGTTCTCCTCCGACATGGGACATTAATAAAGTCCTTCAAGCCTTAAGGTTCCCTCCGTTTGAGCCTCTGAATATGGCTGATTTTAGGGACCTCTCTTCTGAGACACTTCCTTGTCTCGCTGGCTACAGCCAAGAGGGTGGGTGAACTGCAAGCACACACTTTTCTGGTTGCCAGATCTGGACAAGACATGATTTTGTCATACCTTCCCGAATTTGTCGCAAAGACTGAATCATCTGATAATCCCATTCCTAGGTCTTTCGTGCTGAAGTCGCTGGTCGACTTTGTTGGTAATTTAAGTGAGGAATTAGTTCTTTGCCCTGTTAGGGCACTCTCATGCTATTTACGCCGGACGAAGGACATTGAGGGTCGTCCCTGTCATCTGTTTGTTTCATCCCGAAATGTCAAGAGACCTATATCAAAGAATGGTGTATCCTTTTTTCTCAGATCTTATTATTAAAACTGGGGGGTTCGGCTGCCTGTGAGGGCCAGACGCCGAGAGCACACAGTATTAGAGCGTTGCTACATCAGTAGCTTTTATGAAGAACGTCTCAGTCGCCAAGATTGTCTAATTCTGTGTTTGCCTCCTTTTACTTGAGGGATATTTCTCTAGTTCTAGGCGACCTTTGTTCCTTGGGCCCGTTGGTGATGGCAGGACAGGTCATCAGACAGGAGAATTAGGTAGTCTTCCTGTTTTACGTTTGGTTGCTACCTGTATATTATTAATTTTGTGTTGTGTGTATTTTTTGTTTTTACATTATAACTTATGGCAGTTTTTGGTTTAGTTATAATGGGAATTAGGCAGTTGTTCCAACATGGGATACAAACCTTTCGGTCCTTTTACAATAGAAAGGTTACTAGCGGCAGCTGGATAGGTTGTAAGCTTTCGAACAAGGGGTTCGGTAGTTAACTGCTTGTCCGACAGTGCGCACACCGCGCGACTGGGAGGTGAAGAACCACTTTTGCTTTCGGCCTGCTGGTGTGTAGACGTGCTCTTCATCGCTCTGCCTGCTTCATCGTCGTGTGCTTTCAGGATATTTGTGTTTTCTCTTACTACTTGTGTGTGTGTAAAAGTGAACTGTAAGTACGCATATTCATTTTTCATATACACTTTGATTATTTATGATTATGGATCAAGGATCGATGTAATCTCGCGCCTCCTATTACCCGACGACTGTGCCCGGGGTTGAGGGGCGTAAATGTGGAAATTGAGAGTTTTCTTGAGATCGATCCCCAGTTCCTTTGTGCTCGGTCCCGAGGGCGGGAGCGCGCTCGCGCCGAGCCGTGTATTTTTGGGTGAAAGTGAAAATTGTAAGTGCAGTACTCTTTTTTTTTTATATTTTTGGCCTGTGCGCTCAGTGCCGAGGGCGCGAATGCTCTTGGCACGAGCCCTTTATTTTGTGTGAAAGTGAATTCGCAAGTGCAGTATTCTTTTTCATTTTCATATATTATTTTGATTGCATCAATTTTCATTATGGATCAATATTTCCGCAATTGCAAGTGCAGTATTCTTTTTCATTTTCATATATTATTTTGATTGTATCAATATTCATTATGGATCAATATTTCCGCTCATAACCGGGAATTGATCCTTAACCTTTTATTTTGTCTGGAAGTGAAATCGCAAGTGCAGTATTCTTTTTCATTTTCATTTATTATTTTGATTGCATCAATATTCATTGTGGATCAATATTTCCGCTCATAACCGGGAATTGACCCTTACCCCTTGCGCTTGGTGCCGAGGGCGCAAATGCTCTCGGCCCGAGCCCTTATTGTGTGAAAGTGAAATCGTAAATGCAGGATTCTTTTTCATTTATTATTGTTATTGTTTGCATCAATATTCATTATGGATCAAGATTCCCCTCATACCCGGGAATTGATCCTTATGCCCTTGCGCTCGGTGCCGAGGGCATGATTGCTCTCGGGCCGTGCTGTGTATTAGTTATGGGTGCAGTGGGTGCTGTGCGGGGGTAGGGGAAGCGAAGGCCTGCCAAGAAGTTGTCGGAAAGCTCTCCCGCGACTCCCTTGGTATCCGATTCTTCGTCTTCTTTCCTAACCCCCCCCCCCCCAAGCTCCCATGGATGGCACCTTTCCCTGGGGGGAGGGGGGTATCCGAGTCCTTCTCCTCGCCCAATCTGTCTAGCGTGGAGGAGGGCGCTCTGTGCCCCGACGTACAATTGTATTCGGGGTCTTCTGTTCGCTCGGGGTGGGGCTCTCTTCCCCCCGCGCAAGTGGGAACCCCTCCTAATCACCCAACTGCTGCTTCCGCAGGTGCTTCTGCCACGAGGGATGACCTTGGTCAGGTGTGGGCGTCTTTGGGTCCGCAGGGCGTACCTAGTGTCCAGGTGCTTCTCCATCATCTGGTCAGGGTACACCGCCCTTCCTCACCTGGTATATTCGCCTCACGTGGTGTCAGTGTCGCCTACAGCCGCTGTGCAGGGTCCGATCGCCGTACTGAGGAGGGGTGTGCCACCACCGCCCGGGTTTGCCGTGCTGCCGCAACCACACTTTCGCTGCCCTAAGAGCTCGCCCCTGGCCTGCCGCCGGTACCCAGGATGTCACTGGCTGTTGCCCCGCCTCCTGTGCTACCTGTGCCGCCTGCTGTACCTGCCGATGTTGAGGAAGCTGACGAAGAAGAAGAGGAAGAGGAGGAAGGTGTCGTCATCGTCTTCTTCATCTTCTTCGGCTACCGCCTCTTCCCCTTCGACTTCCAAGGCTTCACAGCCGAGGAAGAAGAAGGCTGCCTCCTCCCCTCCTAAGAAGTCTCCCTCGGGAGCTTCTCAAGGCCCATCTCACTTCGGTGGGACGGGGGGTTCTTCCGCTGGTCCTCCTGCTCCTTCGGGACGGGGAGGAAGAAGACTACGGGGACCAGAGGGGTACCACCCAACACCGGCACTTCCTCCCCTGGTGTCAGGGGCTCTGCCGCTACACCAGGTTCCGTCTCGCCCTCTCGTTCGCAAGAGGTACTGAGTGTACGGTCACCTGCCGGTGGCCGTGCAGCCAAAAACCAGACGCCAGAGCTCGCTTGGCGCCAGGTTCACGGCACGGAGCGGAAGGCTGGTGAGAGTCGCCTGACCAGCCAGCTCTTGCTCTCGCAGCGACCAGCCGGCTACCCGGGTTGATGTGATGGTCTCTGACCGGCCACGGGCTGAGGCTAGGAAGAGGTCCCCCCAGTCGGTTCGACGCGCCATGAGGACAAGCACCGGTCTCACAGTGACAGTGGTCTCTGCAGGTCGCCTGACTGCCGCTCCTACAGGGAACGGACGAATAGGGCAACCAGCAGCAGCTCCTCTGACACACGAGATCGGGGCCGCTGTTACCGGTCCAGCCATTCTCCCCAGGGAAACGGCTTGACTAGGCCTGCAGCTCGATCCCCACCACGGGTTGGTGATCGCCTGCAGCCCTCCAAGCCCACTGGTTCTACCAGCGAGCGGAAGGGGAGCGTCAGGTCTTCCTCTCCTGTGCCTTCAACTTCCTCGGTTTACACCGGGAAGAGTGAGGCACAGAGGAGTGATCGTGAGGGGCGTGCCCCGCATGATCCCATCGTGACGCCGTACGTACCAGGCACGATCTTCGGACCGACCAGGACGTACGCGCAAGTGGCAGGAGGAGAACGATAGGATTCTGTCGCTGTTCCCCCTCCTGAAGGGGGAGGTTCTCGGGTTATGCTCTTGTTCGAGGGCTTGACGTCCTACTCCGCAAGATGCAGTCACTCCAGGGATCCAGAGGAACTTTGCTGAGGCTATTGCGCTGATTCGTGAGCCACATCTCGGCTGGAGTCGTTTTGGGATCCAAGAAGGAACCCAAACCGACGGTGGGTCTGCCGCGATCGCACCTTGCCGACTCTGTTGGACCACGTGAAGTCTCTCGTCTTTGGACAGGACAGCTCACTGAGGTCTGTCAGATTGAAAAGGCTACTTCCTCCTCCTCTACTGCGACAGCGGCGTTTTTACGTGCATCAGAGGACGGTATCTACTCTCTCCTGTCAGGTATCAATCAGCCCCACCCAGACGAGGTTCACAGTGGCGGCAGAACCTTACCTACAGTGCGAGTTCGTAACCCTCCTCCGGGAAAACGTTTCTCCTGACGATACGTTTTCCCAGACTCTGGAAGGCCATCGCCGCAAGGTGATGGCTGCTTCTACTCTCTTCTCCCTCTTACTCTCTTCTCCAACTGCTAGTTCCACTGGGAAGGTGAGCGAGTATCCAATTCCTCCTCCATTCCCTCTCTCCTTACGGCTACGAGGGAAAGGGGAGGGATCCTGCAGAGAGTTCTCTGTAGGATCCCACTTAGGGGACTGCGTTACCGGGGGGACCTTCGGGTCCTACCTGACGTAAGCCCCCGTCGTTGAGGAAAGATCCTGCCCCATCCTCGATTTCTACAGGAATCGGGAGGACCACCAACCGATGATCGTTTGACGAATTTGGGGGGGAGGGGTTTCGCCGAGTGCTTAGAATTCTGTGGAATTTCTAGCACTCTCAGAGTGTCCGAGTTTTTTACGATCTCCTAACACTTAGGCGAAAGGTCCAGAGTGGGCTAGACGAGAATCCCCAATCATTGTTACCACAATAATCGGGAACCTCGCCGAATGCTCAAATTCCTGGAATTTCTAGCGTTTGGAAGAAGCACTGCTGCTGAAGGAAGAATATCTCACAGTAGGCGACCAACCCTGGAATAGAGAAGAACGGACGGGAATATCCAGTTTGGCTTGAACTTTCGTCTTCGGTATTCTGTTCACCATTGAAGCTTTCCTTTGGGGAAGACTTGTCCTTCACTCTCTTGACTAGAGAACGAAGGCGGTCGATCTCCAATCCTTATTCTCATTCCTCGAAAGGAAAAGAATTTAGGATGGAGGTCGTTGTACAGAAACCTACAAATATACTACGTATATTACCCTCGCGAAATTATTCTGTTAAGCAGTTGAATTGTCTGGGGTGTAGGCGCATACCATAGTTAACTCTACAGATTGTAACCGAGTCGACTAGTATCCTAATTGAACTGCAACTCGGGACTGCCTGCAACCTCCCAGGAGTTACCAGTTTCGATTTTAGATACTTATGGTATTGTCACTACAACACCAACTCAGCTTTTGTATTTACCGAAATCCGTTTCGTTTAAATATAATTGCTTGAGTATATTTTTTTATGCTCGATGGTTCTAGCCGAACGCATTCCTTCGTGGAATGGATTATGTGCCAACTCAGGATGACGAGTCAGCGAGAGCTACTGCGTATTGAACTGCCCGATAGCAGGTAGCAGCTCAGTACCAGCTTGCTCTCCGAGATGCACGGTCGTTTATGTCTCTCTCCTGCATTGATTGACTACCAAACTGTATCTCTGCCCAACAATCACGGACTTAGGTCTCTGATTAACGGGGATTCTCGCATACATGAATGACCATCTACTGCTGTGACGCTCGATTTCATCGCCTTCGACATTGCGAGAATTTTCAACAGAGATATCTCTTGGACTTTCATCTTTCTGTTTACCGCATGGTAACAGAAGTCTGTACTAGTCTCCCGCTGCATCGCACTGCGATAATGCGGAATGATTTCTGCAGACATCTGAGTTTGTCTTCAAAATATCTCGTATTCGTAGGTGTGCAATTGTTAATTGTTCACCCCAAATTAACAGATGTATCGGAAGACATCGCCTACTCCCCGACCTGCCAGCTCTACTTCCAAATGTTCAGCCCATGAGAAGCAGTTCTTCAGGCAGTATTTCCCTGTGTTTTCATTACTGGAAACGCCCCGCTTTCATTGCAACTACGACTTCTCACTGGACAGCAATGAAATAGAGGTTAGCGTTTTCAGTCATTTGTAAGCACAGGTTCAGAATCTTGAGAATCCTTCTCTCGATTTGGCTGTGAAGACGTAGGTTGCATTCACGGTCCACCTTCGTCTTCAATGCCACATAGTGTTGTTTCTCCTTAGCTGAGATTCAACTACTATGAGAATGTCTTGCCATCAGGGACCTCGGTCTCTAGAAGGCAATTGACTTTTGCCTGTTGGGCACATGCCTTAAGAGAATCATCGCCTCGCCGTCCGGCATTGGTGACAAACAAAATTACGATTTGTTTGGTCTCTCGGCATAACCCTTTAAGGGCGAAGGTCATGTGACTTACTCGGATGCTTGGACAACTTGCCTCACCGAACTCAGTCAGTCGGCAGCTGTCATAGCGCCCGAGTCAGTTATGAACTACGCTGTGGACTTAGTTAGTTTTTTCCAGATCAATCATTTCTTCGTCCTAATGGCTTGTCACAGTACCCATACCATCGACACCCACTAAGGAGTGTCGGTGTCCTATCCACTACCGAGAGGAACAACTTCGCTGCATGGGGATATGAGAATGCGAGACACTTCGCTGCAGACGGATAGACCAGTATGGGTACTGGACATCACCGAAGTCGAGAAGAGGGATAGGTCATGCGACTGTTCCTTTCTTCTCCCCTGAGGGAACTGCATGACTTTTCCTGCGAAGTCAAGCATCCAGGGGATGGGGATCCGTGACGCTCGAGTTCGTACCGAACTTTGTAGCGAAGACTCAGAACCCTTCGGTCCCTGACGATCGGTTCGAGTTCTTCACAATCCCCTCCCTAATGGACTTCACCGCCTTCGATGCGAAGGAGATGCTGCTTTGTCCTGTGAGGGTGCGACGGCGCTATCTGAAGAAACTCGACACCCCAGGCTGAGTGTTGATGCCCCTTCGTTAGCACCGGGATGACCTAGAAGTAGTACATTCCCTCGCATTCCGCAAGAACTTCTCCGTGGCGCAGGTACTGAAGCCAGGGGTCTGGTCCAACCAGACCACATGCACCTCCTTCTACCTTCGGGATATTGCCCACAGGTCCTTGGATCTTTTTCCTTGGGACCCGTGGTGGCTGCTCAACACGTTGTGTAGCGAACCCAGACCCTCGCATGCTGAACAGCATCGAGTCTTGGTGTGACTGTAAGAAGGGATGAGTGAATGAGAGTGTGACTGGCTCCTCTTCCCATCTTTTTCTCCTCCTCTACCTGTGGGTAGAGGGATACGGTCGTCACCCTGCTGGATAAGGACGAGATGTTGGTGAGCTACTCTACATAGCCCCATCCTATCCCTTTCACTAGGGATGGGATCGAATATCCACCACTTCCCCCAACAGGGGGGGGGGGGGGGGGCGAGTGGAAGCCAACAAGAGACAAACCCATAACTTTATGTTGCCTCTTGCAAACAGGAACAAGTTCTTGCTTGTTGGTACGAAGAGATACGCTTGCCTCTCTCTTAGTACTTGGTCCAGAGGTCTGACCATTGATCCTGCGGTGCACACCCCTATCAATCGGACAGAGGCTTGGATCCTTCCCTCGGTCTTATGACCAGGGAGGCATTCCAAGGTTGGGCGAACACCAGTCTGTTCACAAAAGACTCAGATTCCTCCCACCAAGAAGTGAGTCTTCCTATTGTTAAAGGACCGAGGGTTTGTATCACATATCAGAACAAATGACAATTTGTCGAAAATTGCATTTTTCCTAACTATACAAACCTGAGGTCCTTTACATATAGTCCCACCTCATGCCACCCCTCACTCTGCAGTTTTTGCATGGGCCTAAAGCAAAAGTGATTCTTCACCTCCCAGGCGCGTGGCGCGCGCACTGTCGGACAAGCAGTCAACTACCGAACTCCCTCGTTCGAAGCTTACGACCGTTCCAGCTGCCGCTAGTTACTTTCTATTGTTAAAGGACCTCAGGTTTGTATAGTTAGGAAAAATGCAATTTTCGACATTGTCTTTTTCCTTACGTCCGCACGGTAACTCTTCCGAAAAAATCAGAAATTTTTTCGTCTGATTGTCGTAATGTTTGCACCATTTTAAATTAGCTGTTACATAAAGTTTTATATATGAAAATGTTCCCAATTTCATGTAGAATACAACTAAAAACTACCCATGGTTGTAACTTTTATCAGTTTTCAAATATTTTCATATAAATAACGATAAGTGCCAAAATGTCAACCTTTGGTCAACTTTAACTCGACCAAAATGGTAAAAAAACGCAGTTGTAAGCTAAAATTATTACATTCTAGTAATATCCAATCAGTTACCTTTATTTGGCAACAAATTTGAAGTCTCTTGAACAATATTTTGATTTATGGTGAATTTATGAAATAAACTTTTTCCTTAAATCCGCGCGGTAACTTCCGAAGAAATCATAAATTTTTTTGTCCAATTGTTGTAATGTTTGCACCATTTAAAATTTGCCGTTACTTAAAGTTTTATATATGAAAATGTGCGCAATTTCATGTAGAATACAACTAAAAACAACCCATAGTTGTAGCTTTTATCAGTTTTGAAATATTTTCATATAATCGATAAATAGAATAAATTCATCCTTCAGTCAACTTTAACTCGACGGAAATGGTCGAAAACTGCAATTGTAAGCTACAACACTTACAGTCTAGTAATATTCAATCAATTACCTTCAATTTGCAACAAATGGGAAGTCTCTAGCACAATATTTCGATTTATTGTGAATTTTTGAAAACAGCTTTTTTTTTACTTCCGCACATTACGAATTCATGCATCATATTGTGATAATATTTTCTCTGTGTTGCTTTGATCGTTTTACAATTTGTTATATAACAAAATCATCGCAATTTAGTGTACAATACAACAAAAAAATAATTAACTCATTAGCTTTAACCGTTTTGCTCACAGCGCGATTTGTATACAATTATATATAAAAAAAATTATTTTGCGCTGTCATATATTCCAATATTTATATATGATAATTATATTTTTTTTCATTTCTGATGATTGCATACTAAACTTAAGGCAATGACAAAAAAAGGAGCCAAAAATGAACTCTTAATCTTGAAAATTAAGCCTGCTGTGATTTTTTTGAAAAAAACTTTTTTTCCGCTTCGGCGCTCACTTTTGAACGCCGCCGGCATAAGGGAGACACTTTCAGAAATGCCGGCTCAGCGTTTAGGGGTTATAATAGAATTTTTATTATAAAATTAATATTAATAATACTTACCTGTATAATTTATCTAGTCCCACCCATCCTACCCCACGATCTGCCTAACACAACTGATTTTCAAGGGAAGTTTTTGTAACTGTCATCGGCAGGGTTGCCAATGTGGTAAATTTTGGTGCGGTTTTTGGGGATTTAAGGCTAGATAAATTATCCAGATAAGTATTATTAATGTTAATTTTGTAATAAAAATTCCATATCCTAAATTATGTAAAGCTTGCAAAAAGTATGGAAATGCATTGGATCCCTGTCTTTATTCATGGAACAGTAAATTGTTAAGTTACATGTATGACATTCCACATCAGAAAAGAAAAAAAGTGATTTGAAAAACAGCTCTGTCATCACTTGATATTTTGATGTACAAGGTTTACTTTTAGGTAATGATTGAATCTGGCTTAGCTGTCTATTATGGAAACTTCAAGTAATTGTTGAAAGTTAACGGAACAGCAGTGGCCAGTTAGACATTTCTTGGTGAACTTTGGTCGGATTGACATTTTCTTTATCCTTTGTGAAAATCGTGGTGTAGATTAGTAAATATAAGCAATATTTTTCCTTGTATGAAGCATCTCATCTGTCAACTCACCAATATAGAATTTAGGTAGATGTGGCAATATGCAAAAGTAGCTCATGCTTGGCTGAAATCAGTGTTTCCAATATCTGAGGCTTACTGTGGTAGAGTTGTCAATTATATTTCCTCAACAGTATGTCTGTATCCTAAAATATACAAATAAACCTCACACCTGATACAGTTCATAATCATACCAGTTTATATCATTGATAAACAATACAACACACAGATGGCGAGCTTATAACAAACAGTCTACTTGGATCACATGCAAACGAACAGTGGTCTTTCAGTAATCATGTTGAATCTCATTGTAGGTAAATAAAAGGATATATGGCAATACAAGTGTGAATAAAAAAAATTTGATATCATTTTTTACATATGAATTACATGAGTCGGGAAATATTTGAAACCGCTTGTAATGATAGTCTATTATGAAGGTGTCTGGGGTAAGTGAAAGGAACATCTGTTGCAGCATTGGCTGGCAGCTAGATAATTTCAGTTATTGCATGGCAGTAATAGTAGTGTGATTAATATTTTGCATACTATTTAAATAATTTTTTCTTTAGCATACAAATTGTTATAATCGCTCTGTGATGGGCAATTTCAAAAATATTTTTCAAAGTAACTTATTGCACAAAACTTTGAAATTTCATTAAGATTCATACGTATGTCAAAAAGGCTAGCCTAGACTCAAGTGTTTTTTTTAAAATGTTAAGTATGGAATTACATTTTGATAGAATGAATAAAAAATAGTACAGTAAGGTAGTATTTTGACATATGAAATGAAAGTTCGCTTAAAATAAGACCAGTAAAGTCCCGTGGCAAATCAATATTATATGCGTACCATTCACTTGTCAATGCTTTGTGTTCTAGTGTTCAACATTATTAGGGATTAGTGCTGTCAGTGCACTTAATGCAGTCCACTGTAGGTCCTTTGTAGGGTACTTGCAGCCCCTGGCTGCAACAGCTTTATTACTTTTACTCTACATCCATTCATATCTTTCTTCCATCTTACTTTCCACCCCTTTTTTGACAATTGATTCATAGTGCAACTGAGAGGTTTCCCTCCAGTTACACCTTTAGAACCTTTTTACTGTCTATTATTAACGTTTCAGTGGTGAATGAATGACATAGGTCCTAGTGCTTGACGTTCAGCTTAAATGCTATATTCTACATTCTCCTCTAACATCAGTTTATGGATGTAAAAATGACTTTGGTATTATGATAAAAGTTATTTTATATGCATGCATGCATTAAAACTGAACTTAGAATAAAGTTTGAAAGAAAAGAAAATCTTGTAATGTGAACAGTTTGAAACCGAGGTCTTAAGTGTAGCCTGGGCTCTGCATGTGGTAAATCATAATTGTTCATTTGTGCTTGATCTGAGTAGACTTTGATACAAGCTCATCTTTTGTGTGCTTCAATTTTTGATGATGTTATCGCTAAGAGTTGGGAATTGTCTAATGCACTGGATGAGTTAAACTGCTCTAAAGTAAAAGTGTGATTGCTTATTGGTACATGATTTTCTGTAGTTTATTGACAGTTTTCATTTAACTTTGTTTGGTTTTTCTTTTTATTATTATTACAGGATTCCATTTGAGTGCAACAGTAGTAGTGTCCACTTCGGGCACAAAAGGACAGTTCAATGTTGCTGTTACATTTGACCGTGGAAGAATTACTACTTGTAATTGTACCTGTTCTGCAAATGCATCATGGTGTTCACATGTTGTGGCTGTCTGTCTCCACCGAATTCATCAGGTATTGTTTTATTAGCTTTGTTTAAATTCCCAAGTCTTAAGATTTTTTTATGTTCACTATTAATACTATACTAGCAATACCCCAAATAATAACTATAGCATTGAAGAAATATTATAGATTTAATTATCCTGTCTTTGTTCAGGTTCTCGTTAAAATTTTGTTATCCTGGTGATACATTCTGAATGTAATGGAAAGATTGTTTGTGAACTGGAAATTTAAATATACAACAGCTCCAAGATACTTGGAATTTTAAAAAAATATTATATCATAAAGTAAGTACCAAATAATAGTTTCACCATTCATTAGATTTGAATTGTTGTATTGACAAACAAGACCATTGTTAACAAAATTTTAGTTGATCAGGAGTTTACAAAAATTGTCAAGAGAATTGCTAGTTTACCTTTAGTCAAGTTGTGGTTTATTTTAGTCTCAGTGCATGTTATGAAAGTTATGTTTGAGCTTCAATGCATAGTTTATTTGGAAAACTTATTCAAGATCAACACTTCTAGTCTTCCAAAATTTGCAGGTCATGATAATGTTATCTAGCCAGATATGATATAGATTTAGTAGCTAATTATTTCTTCTTGTATTAGTAAAGTGTTGGTATAGGTTCAGCTACTCGTGAGGTAGTTAAAAAATGAAATGGAACATGCACATAATAGCCTTTGTAAGCTAGCTTTTTATTTTTGTCAGCTATTGTATAAATACTGTAGTCCTAAATAAGCCCTGCCTTGATTAGGTCTATGATCAAAGATCAGGTATGACCATCAGTGAAAGTATTAATCCAAGCAAAACTTAGGTAAGGAAGCAGGATGTCTTTGAAACCTTATTCATTAAATTTTATTTATCGTTTTGCAGCCAAGCCAAGTCAAACTTCGTGCCCCAGTCAGTGAGTCTCTGTCACGCCTCCAGAGGGACCAACTACAAAAATTTGCCCAGTACTTGATATCAGAGCTGCCACAGCAGATCTTGCCAACTGCTCAAAGACTGATAGATGAAATCCTTAATAACCAAACGTCCGATATCAACACGGTTAGTGTTCATTCTTAATTTATGTGAAAGAGAAAATACTGTAGATATATACATTTTCATGATTGATTTTTTTTTTAAATTTTCACTCATTAGAGCTTGTACATACATGGATATTATCATCTTTGCCAGCATATAAGACAAACCTAACATTTGGGGAGGCTAAATATTGCATAAAAGGAAAAGGAAACAGTAAAACCTATATTTTTAGGTTTAATAGGGTGTTTGCCCCCAAAAACTGGGAGTTATGCTGAATTTTCCCAAAGTTGGAGACCAACTTAAGCCTTCAATATTGTGTTGTCTTGCTTTTTGTTAACCCTTATTTAATTTTATAGAGTATAGTGCATACTATAATCACCATTATAGTGTTAAAACACATTGTAGGTAATTTTGATTAAGTAATGGCATGAACAAACTTACACAAATATCGTTTGGACTAGCTTAAAAAATCTTTCTCTCTTTTTATTGTAACATTCTTTAGTGTTTTATTCCTTGTTACTAGTACTTTAATGATGTTTTTGTTATTGATCTTTGTAAATTTGTGTAGGAGAAATTTTATTTCCTTATTTTTTTCAGGTGTCTGGTGCACCAGACCCAACTGCTGGTGGTTCAGCTAATGAGCAGATGGCATGGTGGTTAGACGAAAACAATCTACATGAGAACATACACAAGATCTTAGTCAAGTTTTGCGTACCATCCCCCATAGTTTTCAGGTATAAAACAGCTGTTCATTTTATTCATGTAGATAAAAATAATTTGTATTTTACCTTGCTATGTATACTGTACATTTAAGGCTCCTCGTTGGACGAGTGGTTAACGTGCTCGCCTTCCGATTCAGTAGTGTCAAGTTCGAATCCCTGCTATGCCAATGTGGAATCAGAGGAATTTGTTTCTGGTGATTAGAATTTAGTTTCTTGACATAATGCAGTTCAGATCCCTCAATTAGCTTTAGGTCCCGTTCCCAGGTAACCAATTGGTTCCTAGCCACGTAAAAATATCTAATCCTTCAGGGCAGCCTTAGGAGAGCTGTTAATCAACTCAGTGGTGTGGTTAAACTAAGATATACAGTAGTACCTCAGGATACAAAATTAATCCGTTCCAAGGCAGCCTTCGTAACCCGATTTTTTCGTATCTTGAACCACATTTTACATGTAAATTGCCTAATTTGTTCCAAGCCCTACAAAAACACCCCAGTAAATTTTATAATACAGTGGGGCCTCGCTTAGTCGCGGATCAGCAATCACGGATTCAGTTAATCACAGGTTTTTCCTTGGACCACTTCTCAGTCTAGCTATATATCCTGGTGTGAATCACAGCATCTCATGCTTGTCCGGTGGTAGGCTAAGCCTCGTCCGGTTCCGATAACCAACAAATGCATGAACAGATTCACATTATGATATTAACTGACAATAAAGGTAATAAAACCATTCTCACCTTATATATTATTGGCATATCTTCATAATATATAGCCTATTCATGGAATAATTCCATGTCATTGACATCAACTTGTAGTTGAGCGGCCAGCAGAAATGTAAACATTGAGTTACACTTCACAGCACCTTTGTCATTCTTAACCTTTTAGAAATGTTAATAGTAGTAGTTTAATTACAGTAGTAATAACATTTAGGAAAACATAAATTTTCAATTCGAACTTCATTATTGTTTTGGTATAACGTAATCAACTTCTCTGAACACTGCAGTCATACAAACGAATAGATTATCGTATGTTGTTTGCAATCGGCGACGAAGCGTAAACGTAATAAAACCATTTTTTCCATATATATTATTGTCATATATTCATAATAAAATGCAAATCTTATATATTATTGGCATATCTTCATAATAAAAAGCCTCTTCAAGGAATAATTCCTTGGGGAATCCATTTTTCAAAAGACAAAAATACACTTTACATGTTTACAGTATACAATGAACAATGATTACTTCATTTTGATGTGATTACATTAATATTACAATATGGTTCTCTAATCAGTACAGTAACTATTTTTTATCATAAATGTATATTCACTCACGAAAAAAATACATATGACCACCGTGACGTCACCGTTCTACAAAGTACCGATGTATTTTTACCTAAGTATCCTCTAAACTCTGTCATAAATCACTTTACTTACTTTTTTGTGAAGCCCAAATGCTACGTATATTCCGGAAAATTAACGAAATCACGAATTTTATCATAGAGCAAGATTCGCTGATTACTGTTTTCTTCTTTTTTTCATGACTAAATGCATTTTTAGAATAAAACTCATTCACAAATTTTCAAATACTATGAATGTAAATAGCAAAATTCTCTCTCTCTCTCTCTCTCTCTCTCTCTCTCTCTCTCTCTCTCTCTCTCTCTCTCTCTCTCATCACTTACAGAAAAAAAACTATAATACTTATCTATTATTATCGTAATAAAAGAACAAGATGGTCCCCGAAAGAATAAAAATATGTGTTGCCATATTTTATTTTCTGTGATTTACGTAACTGTGCTTTAATACAACTTTTATAGTTGACTGAATGATTATCACATAACAGTATACAAGAGAATATCTTATCACTATCCATGTTTCATTTCTTATCATCATAAAATATCTAAAATACAAATTTTATAGTTATTCTCGTGCTAAGATAGTCAACAATACTCTAGTCCCAAGCTGCTCTCTCAAGCTATTCTCGTCCTAAGCTGCTATCTCAAGCTATTCAAGTTACTCTCGTCACAAGCTGCTCTCTCTCTCTCTCTCTCTCTCTCTCTCTCTCTCTCTCTCTCTCTCTCTCTCTCTCAATGAAATATGAATTACTGTATCATAATATCATTCACTATCCATGTTTCATTTCTTATCATCATAAAATATTTACATTACAAATTTCATTGTTATTCTCGAGCTAAGATAGTCAACAATACTCTAGTCCCAAGCTGCTCTCTCAAGCTATTCTCGTCCTAAGCTGCTATCTCAAGCTATTCAAGTTTACTCTCGTCACAAGCTGCTCTCTCTCATCTCTCTCTCTGCTCTCTCTCTCTCTCTCTCTCTCTCTCTCTCTCTCTCTCTCTCTCAATGAAATATGAATTACTGTATCATAATATCATAAACTATTATGTACAAAGTTAATAATAATAATAATAATTCCATTAATAAATTAGTTTCTTTTAGCAACTAAATTGTTTTCCAAAATAATTCTTTCGGTAATAAACGTCCATCAGCTGATTCTAAACGTAAACAAAAGACAAAACTAGATTTTTATTGCTGTATTTTGCTGTTTATACATTAATATTATAGTTGGGTGCTGTAATCATTACAGTAAATCATGTTTTTTTATCATAAATATGTTCATTCACGAAATAGATATACTATGTACTTTAAGTTTGGTGCAGCAGCCAAATCATGAAAATAGAAAGGAATTGTTAGGTAATTATAATTTTGTTTGCTGATCTGATGCAGGGGAAATTGAAGATAGGAAAGAATAACTTTGAAACTGTCTTGAATTTAGTTTAAGGTGATAGTTGAAGAAATATTTGGTGCTTGAACTAAAGTAGGCAGTTATAACATTGAAATAGTGGTCTTGGGTGGGTTAATTATTAAAGTAGGTGGTTTAAAGCAATTTTCAGGGGGGGTACCAGGATAACACGGGTATTTACTTATCACGGGGGGTTCTGGGCCCTATCCCCCGTGATTAACGAGGCCCTACTGTAAAGCTAAATTGACCAATAAACAGTGAAATACAACAATTTGGACCATTCAAGACCTAACTTAAACTACATATACTACTAATATGTACTACATACCTGTAAATAAAGTGTATTAGTGTACATGGTACAAGAAATACTGTGTACATACGTATGTATGTAGTAAAATGTGGAACCTTACTTTTCGAGTGAGGCGATCTCCGAAAGTGGCGACAGAGAAGGAGGACGACAAATGGCAGAAAACTTGAACACTTAACTTTATGAAACACATTAAAAAATAACAGGAAACCTTAACACTAAACTTTACGAAACACATTAACAAATGGCGCAAAACGTTAACACTTAACTTTACAAAAAACTTAAAATTTAATTTTTATTTTATTTATTTTTTTAATTTTTTTTACTTTTATACTTTGCTCTTTATATATATATATATATATATATATAGTATATATATATATATATATATATATATATATATATATATATATATATACAAAATTTCAATTTTTTCACCACTTTCAACTTTGTTATTTTTATAGTATCACTTGGATCTTCCTGTTTGCTTACACCTGCTAAAGGCCTCTTTAAAAAATAACTATCCAAGGAAGATTGCTTCTGCCTGCTTTTCACAATGTTCCTGAAACTACTCAGGCAAACATCATCGAATTGCGCAAGCATACGACCTGTGTAAGCCTTTTCAGGGTGTTTCTTTTCTACAAATGATTGCACGTTACGAAGAGTAGCTAGAACATCCTTATTGTTCCGATACGTAATACAAACCATCGGTCCTTTAACAATAGGAAGTAGCTAGCGGCAGCTGGGACGGTCGTAAGCTTCGAACAAGGGGAGAACGGTAGTTAACTGCTTGTCCGATCGTGCGCGCGCCCGCGCGCCTGAGAGGTGAAGAATCTCTTTTGCTTTCGGCCGCGGGTGTGAAGGACATGTTCGTCATCGCTCTCTGCCCGCTTCATCGTTGTATGCTTTGTTTATATTGTGTTTTCTACTAATGGTTTGTTTGACTTGAAAATGAAACTGTAAGTACACTGTTTTCATTTTCATTACTTAATTATGAGCCAACATGGAGCTATCGCTATAGATGCGGCGATTTCCGCTCTTTTCATGAATTGATACCCTTGAATTATGTCTCGGTGCCGAGGGCGGGCGCGCTCGCGCCGAGTCATGTATTTTGGGCGAAAGTGTGTAATTGAAAAATGTAAGTACTCTTTTCATTATATTTTTGCCCTGTGCGTTCGTTGCCGAGAGCGTGATTGCGCTCGGCACGAGCCTCTTATTTTGTATGAATAGAATGCAATGAAAGTGGATTCGCAATTGCAGTATTCTTTTCATTTTCATTTATTTAATTGCATCAATTTTAATTTTGGATCAATTTCCGGTCTTACCCGGGAATTAATCCTTACGATTTATTTTCTGTGAAAGTGAAATTGCAAGTGCAGTATTCTGTTTCATTTTCATATATATTTTATGATAGCATCATATTATTATGGATCAAGTTTCCTCTCTTACCAGGGAATTGATCTTTTCCCCTTTAAGTTCTATGAAGTGAATCACGAGTGCAGTATTCTGTTTCATTTTCATATTACTTTTCACTGCTGTGCGGGGCTAGGGGAAGCGAAGGTCTGCCAGGAAGTCGTCGGAAAGCTCTCCCGCGACTCCCTTGGTATCCGATTCTTCGTCTTCTTTCCTGCCCCCGCTCAGCTTCCTCGTATTTTGTATTTGGGGTCTTCCTTGCGTTCGGGGTGGGGCATGTCTCCCCCCAGTGCGTGAGGGAACCCCTCTTACTAATCTGTCTGTGCTACCGCAGGTGCTACATCCGTGGGAGACGACCTTGGACAGGTATGGACCACTGCGGCTGCAGGGCGTGCCTAGCATCCACGGGGTGCTGCAGCGTCTAGCGAGGTCTGGGGCGGTGACCCATGGAGCGGTCTCCACTACTACCTCCACGGCCGCTTATGCTGCTTCCCCCCGCCTGGTCTACACTCCCCATGCTGTGTCGGTGACGCTGTCTGCCGCTACTAGGGCCGGTCGCCGCCGTACCGAGGGGGGATATGCCGCCGCCGCCTGTGTTCTTCGTGTTGCCTGCCCCAGACTTCCGTTGTTCCAGCAGATCGCCCCTGGACCGGCCGCCAGTACCCAGGTTCCCGCTGGCTGCCGATGATTCTACGAGGCGATAGCTGGGCCTGCCGTACCTGCCGTTGATGTGGTTCCCGCTGCTGGCTTGGCTGTCCCTTCTGTGTCTACCGCTGCCGCTGTTCCTGCCGCTCCTGAGCTAGTTGCTGTTCCTGCCGCTCCTGAGCTAGTTGCTGTTCCTGCGCCTGTCCATGCTGGTCCTGCCCACGGTGTGTCTTCCCCAGTCCCAGGTCCTTCAGGACAGGTGCAGTCGGGCCGTGTTGCTTCGGCAATAGCCCCGGCTCCGGCCTGGATGGAGGACCTGATGACTGTCCTGGCTGAACTGACGAGGAAGAGGAAGGTGTCATCTTCGTCTTCATCGTCTGCTGCTGCCTCTTCCCCTTCGACTTCTAAGGCCCATAAGCCGAAGAAGAAGAAGGCTGCCTCCCCCCCTAAGAAGTCTCCTTCGGGAACTTCTAAGGGCCCGTCCCACCCTGGTGGGACGGGGGGTCCTTCTGCTGGTCCTCCTGCTCCTTCGGGAGCCGGCCCGTCTCCCCTTCCGTAAGGAAGAGATAGACAGGGACCAGAGGAGTACCGGTTAGCACTGGTACTTCCTCGCCTGGTGCTAGTGGCGATGCCGCTGCGCCAGGTTCCGGCTTGGTCTCTCGTTCGCGAGAGATCCCGAGTGTACGCTCTCCCTTGGGAGACCGTGCAGCCAAAGTTTCGGCGCCAGAGTTCGCTCAGCGCCAAGACCGCGGCACGGAGCAGAAGGCTGGTGAGAGAACCGCTCAGGTGACTCTTCGCCAGGCCAGCTGCCGACCCTCTCGCAGTGACCAGCTGGTAACCCGGGTTTCCCCCTAAGAAGGCTCCTTCGGGAACTTCTAAGGGCTCGTTCCACTCCCGTGGGACGGGGGGGTTCTTCTGCCGGTCCTCCTGCTCTTTAGGGAACAGGGCCCGTCTCCCCTTCCGCAAGGAAGAAGAAGACGGGGACCAGAGGCGTACCGACTACCACTGGTACTTCCTCGCCTGGTGTTTGCGGCGCTGCCGCTACGCCAGGTTCCGGCTCGGTCTCTCGTTCGCGAGAAGTTCCGAGTATACGATCTCCCATGGGAGAGCGTATAGCCAAAATTTTGGCGCCAGAGTTCGCTCGGCGCCAGGACCGTGGCACGGAGCAGAAGCTGGTGAGAGCCGCTCATGTGACTCTCGCCAGGCCAGCGGCCGCTCTCGCAGCGACCAGCTGGTAACCCTGGTAGACGTGACTGTCTCTGACCAGCCACGGGCTGAGGCTGGGAAGAAGTTACCCCCTTCCAATCGTTGGTGCCAGCCTCGGCTGGTACCAGCGGTATGACGCGCCGCGAGGACACGCACCGGTCTCACCGCGACAGTGGTCTCTGCAGGTCTCCTGACCGCCGCTCCCACAGGGACCGGGTGGATAGGGGGACCAGCAGCAGCTCCTCTGCACACGAGATCGGGGCCGCTGTTCTCGGTCCAGCCGTTTCCCTGGGAAACGGCTCGACTAGGCCTGCAAGTTGGCGATCGCCTGCAGCCCTCCAAGCCCGCTGGTTCTGCCAGCGAGCGAAAGAGGAGCGTCATGTCTTCCTCTCCCGTGCCTGCAACTTCCTCGGTTTGCACCAGGAAGAGCGAGGCACAGCGGGGTGATCGTGAAGGGCATGCCCCCGCACGATCCCGTCACGACGCCGTAAGTACCAGGTACGATCTTCGGACCGACCGGGACGTACGGGCAAGTGGCAGGCTTCGGACCGACCGGGACGTACGGGCAAGTGGCAGGAGGAGATCGAGAGGGGTCTATGGCAGTTCCTCCTCCTTAAGGGGGAGGTTCTCGGAATGCTCTTGTTCGAGGGGCTTGATGGTCCTACTCTGCAAGATGCTATGACTTCCGAGATCCAGAGGAACTTTGTCGAGGTTATGGCGCTGATTCGTCAGCGCAACGACCTCGGGGAAGGATCGCCGCTCCCACCAACAGAGCCCACGTCTCTGCTCGAGTCATTTTGGGGCCCGAGAGGGAACCCAAACCGACGGTGGGTCTGCTGCGATCGGAGCTTGCCGATTCTGTCTTGAACCAGAGTCTCTCGTCTCCGGATAAGAAGGCTCTCTCAGATCTGGCCGGTCGAACAAGCTACTTCCGTCTCCTCTACTGTGACAGCAGCGTTTCTACGTGTCTTCGGACACTGTATTTAAATACCATTCAGTCCTCCTGAGAGGTTTCGACCTCGATGAGGACTGGAATGAGTCGGAGGACGGTATCGGCTCTCTCCTGTCAGGTGTCGATCAGCCCCACCCAGACGACGTTCACAGTGGCGGCAGACCCTTACCTACAGTGCGAGTTCGTAACCCTCCTCGGGAAAACGTTTTCTCCTGACGATACGTTTTCCCAGACTCTGCTCCTACTCTTCTCCAACTGCTAGTTCCACTGGGAAGGCGAGCGAGTATCCAATTCCTCCCCCATTCCCTCTTTCCTTACGGCTACGAGGGAAATGGGAGGGATCCTACAGAGATTTCTCTGTAGGATCCCACGTTGGGGACTGCGCTACCGGGGGGACCTTCGGGCCCTACCTGACATAAGCCCCGGTCGTTGAGGAAGGATCCTGCCCCATCCTCGATTTCTACGGGAATCGAGAGGACCACCAGCCGATATCGCTTGACGAATTCGGTGGAGGTTTCGCAGAGTGCTTAGAATTCAACGGAATTTCTAGCGCATTCAGAGTGTTCGAGTTTTTTACGATCTCCAAACACTTAGGCGAGACTACGGTCCAAAGTGAGCGAGACGAGAATCCCCGATAATTGTTACGCGATAATCGGGAACCTCGCCTATGCTCGAATTCCTGGAATTTCTAGCATTGGGAAGAAGACTGCTGCTGAAAGAAGAGTATCTCACAGTAGGTGACCATCCTGGAATAGAGAAGAACGGACGGGAACATCCAGTTTGGCTTGAACTATCGTCTTCGGTATTCTGTTCACCATTGAAGCTTTCCTTCGGGAAAGACTTCTCTTTCTCTCTCTTGACTAGAGAACGAAGGCGGTCGATCTCCAATCCTTATTCTCATTCCTCGAGGGGAAAAGAATTTAGGATGGAGGTCGTTGTACAGAACCTACAAATATACTATGTATATTACCCTCGTGACATGATTCTGTTAAACAGTTTAATTGTCCGGGGGGTAGGCGCATACCGTAGTTAACTCTACGGATTGTGACCGAGACGAATTGTATCTTATTGAACTGCAACTCGGGGCTGCCTGCAACCTCCCAGCAGTTACCAGTTTCGATTTTAGATACTTGGTATTGTCACGACAACACCAAATCAGCTTTTGTATTTACCGAAATCCGTTTTGTTTAAATATAATTGCTCGAGCGTATTTTTTATGCTCGATGGTTCTACCCGAACACATTCCTTCATGGAATGAATGGATTACCTGGCAACTCAGGATGACGAGTCAGCGAGAGCTCAGCTACTGCGTATTGAACTGCCTGATAGCAGCTCAGTATCAGCTGGGCCTCCGAGATGCGCAGTCAGTTATGTCTCTCTCTCTCCCCTGCTTTGATTGACTACCGAACCGTATCTCTGCCCAACAATCATGGACTTAGGTCTCTGATTAACGGGGATTCTCGCAATAATGAAGGACCATCTACTGCTGTGACGCTCGATTCCATCGCCTTCGACATTGCGAGAATTTTCAACAGAGATATCTCTTGGACTCTTTCATCTTTCTGTTTACCGCACGGTAACAGAAGTCTGTACTAGTCTCCCGCTGCATCGCACTGCGATAATGCAAATGATTTTGCAGACATCTGAGTTTGTCTTCAAAATATCTCGTATTCGTAGGTGTGCAATTGTTCATTGTTCACCCCGAATTAACAGATTTGTCAGAAGACATCGCCTACTCTACGACCTGACAGCTCTACTTCCAAATGTTCAGCCCATGAGAAGCAGTTCTTCAGGCGGCTCTCCCGTTTTCATTACTGAAAAGTGCCCCGCTTTCATTGCAACGACATCTCCTCACCGGACAGCAATGAAATAGCGGTTAGCGTTTTCAGTAATTTGTAAGCACAGGTTCTGAATCTTGAGAATCCTTCTCTCGATTCGTCTGTAAAGACGTAGGTTGCATTCAATGTCTACCTTCATCTTCAACGGCACATAGTGTTGTTTCTCCTTAGCTGAGATTCAACAACTATGAGAAATGTTCCTTGGCCTTCAGAGATCCTCGGTCCTCTAGAAGGCAATTGACTTTCGCCTGTTGGGCACATGCCTTAAGAGAATAATCACCTCACCGTCCGGCATCGGTGACAAACAAATACACTATTTGTTTGGTCTCTCGGCATAACCCTTTAAAGGATTATGCCTTACTACCGAACCAGTTAGTTGGCAGCTGTCAGAGCGGCCGAGTCAGTTACGAACTACGCTGTGGACTTAGTTCGGTGGTTCCGATCAATCATTACTTCGTCCTAATAGCTTGTCCCAGTACCCATACCATCGACACCCACCATCGAGTGGCGGTGTCCTATCCACTACCGAGAAGAACTTCACTGCATGGGGATAGGAGGATGCGAGACACTTCGCTGCAGACATCACTGCAAGTTGAGAAGAGGGATAGGTCATGCGACTATTCCCTTCTTTTCCTCTGAGAGAACTGCATGACTTTTCCTGCGAAGTCAAGCATCCAGGGGATGGGGATCCGTGACGCTCAATTTCGTACCGAACTTCGTAGCGAAGACTCGGAACCCTTCGGCCCCTGACGATCGGTTCGAGTCCTTCACAATCCCCTCCCTAATGGACTTCACCGCCTTCGATGCGAAGGAGATGTTGCTTTTTCCGCAAGAACTTCTCCGTGGCGCAGATACTGAAGGCAGGGGTCTGGTCCAACCAGACCACATGCACCTCCTTCTACCTTCGGGATTTTGCCCACAGGTCCTTGGATCGTTTTCCTAGGGACCCGTGGTGGCTGCTCAACACGTGTAGCAAACCCAGACCCTTGCAGGCTGAACAGCATCGAGTCCTGGTGTGACTGTAAGAATGGATGAGTGAATGAGAGTGTGACTGGCTCCTCTTCTCATTTTTTCTCCCCTCTACCTCTGGGTAGAGGGATACGGTCGTCACCCTGCTGGGTAAGGACGAGATGCAGGTGAGCTACTCAATAGAGCACAATCCTATCCCTTTCAGTAGGGATAGGAGTAAATATCCACCACTTCCTCCAACAAGGTGGAGGAAGTGGATGCCAACTTGAGACAAACCCATAATTTTATGATTGTCTCTTGCAAACAGGAACAAGTTCTTGCTTGCTGGTACGAAGAGATACGCTTGCCTCTCTCTTAGTACTTGGCCCAGAGGTCTGACCATTGATCCTGCGGTGCACACCCCGATCAATCGGACAGAGGCTTGGATCCCTCCCTCGCTCTTACGACCAGGGAGGCATTCCAGGGTTGGACAAACACCTTCTATTCACCAAAAAGACTCAGATTCCTCCCACCAATAAGTGAGTCTTCCTATTGTTAACTGACCGAGGGTTTGTATTACGTATTGGAACAAATGACAATTTGTCGAAAATTGCATTTTTCCTAACTATACAAACCTGAGGTCATTTACATATAGTCCCACTTCATGCCACCCCTCACTCTGCAACTTTTTGCATGGGCCTAAAGCAAAAGTGATTCTTCACCTCTCAGGCGCGGGCGCGCACACGTTCGGACAAGCAGTTAACTACCGTTCTCCCCTAGTTCGAAGCTTACGACCTTCCCAGCTGCCGCTAGCTACTTCCTATTGTTAAAGGACCTCAGGTTTGTATAGTTAGGAAAAATGCCATTTTACGACAAATTGTCATATTTCTGCCGTTGTCATAGGGTCATCCTCCTCCTCCTCACCACTTTGAGAGAGCTCTTCTTGAACGACGTTATGTTGCATGGCCTCCAACTCCTTCAGGTGATCCGTCGTAAGCTCCTCTTAGTGCTCCTCGAGAAGGTCATTGATGTCTTCCTCGTCGACGACCAGCCCCATGGACTTGCCGAGTGCAACGATCTCGTCAAGTTGTGGTTGCGGAACAGTTTCAGGATCGTCAACTGTTTCTGAATCTGTATCAGCTTCGCCCACGTTGAATCCAAAGTCTCGGGCGGATACGGCATCAGGCCAGAGTTTCCTCCATGAAGAATTCAAGGTTCGCCTTGAAACCTCCTGCCAAGCTTGATCGATGAGTCGGCTGCATATCACGATATTGAAATGCTCCTTCCAAAATTCATGCGAGGTGAAGTTTGTGGTATTGGTGAAGTTTGTGGTATCGGTGATGTCGAAACATCTCTTGAAAAGATGTTTCATATACAGCTTCTTGAAGTTCAATATCACTTGCTGGTCCATGGGCTGGAGGAGAGGGGTGGTGTTAGGCGGAAGATAAAGAACCTTGATAAAAGAATACTCCGCTAGGATATCTTCCTCGAGGCCAGGATGGTGAGCAGGGGCATTGTCCAACACCAGCAGACATTTCATAGGGAGGCACTTCTCTTCCAAGAATTTCTTCACTGTCGGGCCAAAACACAGATTTACCCACTCGGTGAACTAAAGTCTTGTTACCCAGGCTTTCGCATTAGCCCTCCACATCACTGGAAGCTTCTTCTTTAGCACTTTGTGGGCCTTGAAGGCTTGAGGAGTCTCCGAATGATAGACAAGTAGGGGCTTCACCTTGCAATCCCCACTGGCGTTGGAACAAAGTGCGAGCGTACGAGTAAGCCTGTCTTTCATAGGCTTATGCCCGGGTAGCTTCTCATCCTGCGTGATGTACGTCTGACAAGGCATTTTTTTCCAAAAAAGGTCAGTCTCATCACAGTTGAAGATTAGCTGAGAACTGTAGCCTTCGGTGATCGTCATCTTGTCGAATGTCTTAATAAAGGCTTCGGCCGCTTTCGTGTCCGAGTTGGCCGCCTCCCCATGCCGCACTACCATATGGATGCTAGTCCGTTTCCGGAATTTTTCAAACCACCCACGAGAAGCCTTGAAGTCTGGGGTTGGCGTCGATGTCCCTTCTCCTCTGTCATCTTCGGGTTGGGCAATCAAATCGCCGAAAATAGCGCTGGCCTTGTGGCAGATTGCCATCTCGGTTATCGTATCGCCAGCGATTTCTTTGTCTTTATCCATACAAGAAGCAGCCTCTCCATCTCATCGTGCACATGGCTCCTCTTGTTGGACAAAATAGTGACGCCCTTGGAAGGTGTAGCTGCTTCCTTCTGCTTAAGGGGGCCGGCCGGCTAATGCCATTCTTTAAGGACAGGACTTTGATATTCATAGTATTTAATAAGGTGACTTGGGATATCTCCAAATCGCATATCATTTTTGCCTCTGACCTTCGGTTTTGTGACCCCAGGGCGATTTATCCCGAAAATAACCATTTTTATACATTCAACTTCCCTGCCAGATATATACTTAGCTATAGACTCCGTCGTCTCCGACAGAATTTCAAATTTCGCGGCACACGCTACCGGTAGGTCAGGTGATCTACCGCCCTGCCCTGGGTGGCAGGACTAGGAACCATTCCCGTTTTCTAATCAGAATTCTTCTGTCGCCCGGGCCATCAACATTGTTGTTGGTTCCTCTCGATTGGTTTTTCTTTTTTCACCGGCAATTGATCTTCTTGACCGACTTTTGGTGACGTATCTGGATTGTTGGATTGGCATACGCTTTTGTGGACTGTTTTGTGGACTTGATTTTGGAATTTTCTTTAATAATGTCTGACTCTGGAATGGTTGTGAGACGTTGTGTGAATGTAGGCTGTAAGGTGAGGTTGCCGAAAGCTTCGGTAGACCCTCACACGGTATGCAAGGGTTGCAGGGAGTATGAATGTTCTTTTACTAATACTTGTAAGGAATGTGAGAACTTGAGTGAGAACGAATGGAAGAATCTAACTAATTATTTAAAAAAGTTAGAGAGAGAAAGAGTGAGGAAGGCTTCTTATAGAAGTTTAAGTAGTTCTAGATCTGAACTAATTCCTAGCTTGGGATCTTCCCCAAGGGTAAGTATTGCTACTTCTCCTTCCATTGCAGCCCCTTCTCCTATTGCAGAACCTGTAGATTCAGCAAAAGAACTGCGGATCTAAAAGCAGCCTTCAAGTTGATGGAAAACAAAATGGCTTGCCATACAAGGTAAGGCTAGTGATTATTCAGTGGACACTGATATGAGTGTCCCCAGTGTAGTGGAGGGGGCATCTGGTCGGCTCAGCAACGCTCCTAGGTCTAGACCTCTTCCAAGCTCACATGCCCAGAGGAGAAGGAATGTCGAAAACCGAAAGGAGGTTGTGGAGAATCCCCACCGATCAGGTGTCCCTTCGGCGGTTTCTGTGACACCCCAGACTGCCAAGGATCGCTATTGTAAAGCGTCCTACGTGAGTGTTTTTCGTCGTCGGGATCTTCATCTCCGAGACGTGATTGGAGAGATTCAGATCGATCTCGGCCACTCAAGAGGAGTTGGAAGGCTCCGACTATTGATTCGAGCCGCCCAGAAAACTTCCCTGAGGAATCTCCCTCGGAGTGAAGAAGGCAAGAAGAGCCATTCTTTCAACCAGAGTGAGAAGGAGGCAGGAGGTGGAGGCTATGGACTCCTCCCCTCCTCCTTCCCCTCCTCCCGAAGAGGATAAAGAGGAGGTTACGAAGAAGATTCATGATGGCGATGCAAGAGCAGATTTCGTCTTTTGTAGGAGTTCTGTCAAAGGAGCCTCCTAGAAGGAAAGACTCTTCCCTTCCGATCAAAAGATCCTCCAGACGTATGGAGGTATCTGCCGCCAGGATCGATACTCCTACTCGAGGTGAGGTTTCCGGTACGAACCTGGATGAACCTATCAGACGTCTGGCACCGGCCAGGAGTGAGGAATGATCACCCAGGAGGCAGGAGCCAAGAGCCAGGAGTGAGGAGTCAACCAGGAGGCAGGAGCCAAGAGCCAGGAGTGTGGAGGCATCCAGGCAGGAGGCAGGAGCCAGAGGCAAGAGCCAGAGCAAGAGGCAGGAGTCAGGAGTCAAGAGGCAGGAGCCAGGAGCCAAGAGGCAGGAGTCAGGAGCAGGAGCCAGGAGTCCGGAGTCAGGAGGCAGGAGGCAGGAGTCGGAGTTCGGAGGCAGGAGTCAGGAGCCAAGAGGCAAGAGTGCAGGATCAGGAGGTCAGGAGTCAGGAGGGCAGGAGCCAGGAGTCCGGAGCCAGGAGTCCGGAGTCCGGAGTCCGGAGTCCCGGAGTCCGGAGGAGTCCGGAGTCTCCGGAGTCCGGAGTCCGGAGTCCCGGAGTCCGGAGTCCGGAGTCCGGAGTCCAGGAGGCAGGAGCCAGGAGGCAGGAGTCAAGGAGGCAAGAGGCCAAGAGTCCAAGAGTCAAGAGCCAGGAGGCAGGAGTCGGAGACTCGTTCCTGGAATTTATGACTCTTCTCCAAATAGGAGCTCCTCTCCTTCAGAGCGTAGGAGGTCTTGGAAGGACTCTCCCTCCAAACGTGAACTTTCTCCTTCGTCTGATCGAGGGTTAGACGAGTTGTCTGATGACGAACCTCCTGCTAATGAGGGACTCTCGAGTTATAAAGTCTTAGCCTCATTATTGCTTCAAGAATTTGGAGATTCTCTTAGTCCGGCGGCTCCTCCTTCTCCTCGTTCTCTCTTTTCGAGCTCGGCTACGGCAAAATCTTCGGCCTTTTTGAAAATGAAGCCTGCTATATCGATGAAGAAGGCACTCCATTCTTTAGATTCTTGGATGGACAAGAAGAAGGAGTTAGGAAAGACGGTATTCTGCATGCCTCCTTCCAAACTACATGGAAAGAGAGGTACAGTAATACCTTGGGTTACGAATTTAATCCGTTCCAGAACCTGCTTCGTAACCTAAAAAATTCGTAACCTAAATGAATTTTCCCATAAGAATGTTATAAAAAGCAAATAATGCGTTCCACCCGACCATGAATAACCATTTCAATTCATATTTTTCCATTTATTTTTGTTCACTAAGGTTGAAAATTCGTGTAGGAATTACATAAAATTATAAAATTGAAGAATGAAATTAAATATAAACACTAGATTTAATATGTATGCACAGTAAAACCTGGACTTTACCTTTGGCGAGTGTGGCTGCTGGCTTGACGGAGACGGGAGGAGGGGAAGGGTGAGGAGGAGAGGGTTAGGGCTTGGGGGGGAAATCTCCCTCCGTGAACACTTCTGGAAGACTTTCTGGGCTCAGCTCGTGTCGGCCTATGAAAGTATCCTTAATATCATTCTTTCTAGGTAAAATTAGACTAAAATTACCAGAGAAAAACAAATTAAGAAAATGTCAGTAAAACTGACTCGCTCACTCTTAAAAGAAGTGTCGGTATGATATAGGGGCGAGTGTGGAACACTACCACGAGACAAATACCAATTAGAACTTCCTATCAGAATCCCCCCAAGAGAGAGCTGATACCAACGGGCGATGCAGCCTCTACTACTACTACTAGAGGACGCCACGGACAGCAGCGCCCCTAGCGGTCATCCTTAATTTTTAGCACTAGCGACAAGTCGCCATTTTCTTGTGCGGTGTTTTTTTTTGGGATTTATCATTGTAATCTACGATGGAACGCTCTGCAATTGCCACGGCTAAGTTAAGTAACTCATAAGTAATATTTTACCACAGTTTTATCTTCCGGGTACCAGTATTTTCCTCTTAATAGGTCATATACGGTTTCCCGGTTGTCTCGTGGCGGCCATGCTGCCTCGTAAGAATTCCCGGTCCTCCATACTGGGACTTCTTATACTTATGGGCTTACTTTATCACGTTCATTGTTTTACATAGAATTTTAGCTAGTTTAGCCCTCCTACCATTCTCTTAGCTTGGTATTTAGGGCTATTATTTTATTCTGACCCAGCATCCCGGCTCTTGCTCTACATCGGCTATCGCTGGCTCCGATAGGGCTTCTGTTTCTTGGAACAGTCTGCCTCCTCCTGGCTTCTTTCTCTTTTACTAAAAGTGTCTCTTCCACCTTTTTCGATGTATATTTATTTTATTTAGGGTGTTAGGCTAGCCTAGGTGCTTGTTCCTTGTATTGGTACAGCTTGGTTCACGTGGCCCTCTCACGGTTGTGTTGCTCGCGGCTTAGGCCACTTGCGGTCACGTGTTCCTTAGCACCTTACCCTGCCCCTACCCTCCCTTTCTGGTATAGGGAGGAGCTGGGGGACCCCTTGGTTGTTATGACAACCTCAGTCGCCTTCTCTCATCCTCTCGGAGGTGACCAAGGGTTCCTCCCAGCGGGGGGTATAGGGCGACCACTCATGAGGTACCGGGTCTCCTATGCGGGTGGGTAGTTGGTGAGGCGGGGAGGAGTAGGCCCATCCCTCCCCCTTTTCTCGCTCCCGCCGTGTTTCGCCGAGACCTTCCTCCCCCCCTCCCCAGTTGCTCAGCCACCTCCCTTGCTATACGAAAGGAGCCTTCCGTGCAGCAGAGTGGCACCTTTGATTATAGGTTACTGGCTCCGCTAGCGGGCGGGGTGGGTACTACGAGTGGTCGGTTGCTTGCCTACTATATCCTTATATCTCTCCCCCGCTACCGGAAGGGAGCTTACTCCTTACCTACGCACTCTTCTAGTAGACGGGTGGAGAGAGGTTGTTTTATTATTTTTATTTTAAGGATATACCCTAATGGTACGTTTTCTTACAATGAATTGTGTATTATTATTATTATTTTACCAACCATCCCCGTCATTTTCCGTCGTGGTTTCCATTACCACCACTCCTGGTTGGTTGTCTTGTGGGCCTCCGCCATCAGCGGAGCCATAGCCTAGATACCAACCTAGTTACCACACGTATTTTGGCGGGGCTCTGGTTTAATCTAACTTTATCGCTCCGGCACCAGCGGAGCATATGTTAGACTGTAAGTGTTTACTTGGTACTCTGGTACTTTTCCCACTTACAGGCTACCAACTGCCAGGTCCTAGGGTGTAACGCGACGCTGTTCGACCCCTGTGGACATGATGAGTGTAGGTCTCACGCCCCCTGTGCCACATCGTTCAACGAGACGATCGTCTGGCACCATGAAGCCTGCGCCATCTGCTACGACCTGGTCGGTCAGCTGGGAGATGGGGTAAGTCTACTATAGGCTTACTTATCATTTTACTAACAACTTCTAGTCGTAAGTTTGTTAACCCCGTTCCACCATTGGCAGCTAATCTCACCTTTCTTTCAGGCTACCGGTGTGAGGGAAGTCGCCCTCGCCACCCTGAAAGCGTGGGTGGGCGGCTTCGGGAAGAACGCCGCCAAGGGCCAGCCCTACATTTTGGCACGGAAGCTGGCCGTCCAGATCTTCCCCGCGGGCAAGTCGACGGGTTACGTTGACCCCTTGTCCGCTGCCCCGCTGATAGCCTCCATCCAGCAAGAACTCCAGCAATCATTTGGGGTCGTAGCCTCCCAGGAGTCGGTCCCGGACGTCGCTGCCCTGGACCTTAACCTTGAACCTATGGCGGTAGGGGGGGAGGATTTGTTGGCTGAGGTAGGTATGTCGGGCGCCCAAGGTCTTTCCTTGGGTGCTCCTGGATCTTCTCCTGTCCCCTCTTCTTCCGCTTCTTTCCAAGGCTTTACGGGATCTGATATCCCTATTCGCTCTCCCGCTCTCTCTGTACCTCCTAAGGAGAAGGGAAAGAGAGAACCGAAGACTCTAGCCAAGACGACTTCTAGGAAGTCGTCTTCGTCTTCTTCGGCTAAGAAGTCGTCGACTTCCTATGCCGATGCGGTGAAGGCAAAGCCGAGCTCTTCTCAATCAAAGAGCTCCAGAAGCAAGGCTTCGAAGGAGAAGGCTCGCGCTCCCGCCGAGTCACTGCCTTCTCCCGCCTCCACCGCTTCCACTCCGGCTACGCCGGCAGCGGTGGCAGGCACTAGCACCTTCGATCCCTCTACTTTCTCAGCAGGGGTGATGGAACAGGTGGGCGTGCTGGTAGGCTCGCAAATCTCCGCACTGGGGACACGGTTCGAGCAGATGTTTGCGCAGTTATCAAACAGTCTGTCTCAATCTGGACAATCAATCCAGGATCTCTCTAACAGAATGAGAGAAAATGAGGACCGAGTAGCTGGGCTAGCTCAGGTTCCTCCCCCAGTCTCCCCAGCATCTAGCACGGGGATTCTTCAACTCCCGCCATATGACTCCTTGCCAGCTTTCTCTATGGAGAACCCATGGAGAGTAGCTGCCTACGCTCCGTTCAAAGATGGAATGATCTCTATCTCGGAGTGTGGAACTCGAAGGATTGAGGACTTCGAGTTTTACCCTCCGGGTCTGACGCAGCCTTTCATCGGATATGCTAGGCTGACGCCAACGGCTCTGACGAGGGAAGACAAGATCTCTAAGGAGTCGGTCCTATACAGTAGAGATCACGCTCCCCCCCTCAGCGGGAATGGGTTCACTGCCTTGAGGACTGGGAGTGTACGAACACGAAACTCCAGGCCTACAAGAGTCCCTTCACTATTTTCGCGACGGAAGAGGAGGTCTCTCTTCATGTTCGCCACGAAATTAGTGGAGAAGTCCCTTCAGGCAGTCCTCAAGGATGAGCCCATCCCACAGTTGAGGGAGGCGGAGTCTACTTCTCCGCTCTTCCCGGCCTTCGGAGAATTGTGGGAGAACTTGCCAGCTACGTTCACGCTTGGTAAGCTCAAACCGGACTGCGCCATGGACCAGTTCGGCGAGAAATTACCTAGGCTGCCGGATTCCCTAATCCAGGCAGAGTTTGATGCGCGAACTAGGTTTGGCAGGTCCCTCAATTCCCTCATAATCACGGAAATGGCTGCCCTTTCCTACGCTACGGAACCGCTGTTCAAGATTCTGGCGAATCTCAGTTTCAGACGGTTCTAACGGACGCTTTTGACTTCTTCCAGGCTAGGAGGAACTGCCGGAAGCATGTCTTACAAGAATGCACCATCAGGCATGAGCCTAATAGACTCTTGGCCGCTAGCATGTGGGGAGCGGATCTCTTCCCAGAGTCCGCGGTGAACGAGGTACACCACGAAGCTGCTAGACTCAACCAGAGCCTTAGAGCTAGGTGGGGTATTTCCTCAAAGAGGAAACAGGAATCCGTTCCCACTGCTGGCAAGAAACCGAAGAAGGCTGGTAAGAGGTTCCAGCCATACAAAAAACTCCAGCAACATCAGCAATTTGTGCAGGCGGTCCCGGTTACCCAACAGGGACAACCTGCCAGCTCAAAGCAGAACCAGCCTATCCTCCTGTTGCCCCCACAATCCCAGCCATCCACTTCCTACGCTATCTCGCCGGCCTTCAACCCGGCATATGAGACTCAAGGCTACACTCAGCCGAGAGGTAGGGCGAGAGGTTACTTTCGTCAGCGTGGCGCAGGAAGGGGTACGAGGAGCAGACAGTTCAGAGGAGGGCGTGGTGGCCAACCCGCCCATCAACAATGAGGCTCCCCAGGTAGGAGGGAGGCTGTTCCTCTTCCGCCACAGTTGGGGGTTCAGCAATTGGGCACAGAGCATAGTGTCCAAAGGATTAGGCTGGAGTTGGATCAAAGATCCTCCTCCAATCAAATCATTTCATCAGTTGCCGTCAAAGGAATTGACAGATTACGCGGAAGAAACTCCTTCAGAAAGGAGCTATTGCGAGAGTCAAACATCTAAAATTTCAAGGTCGCTTATTCAGCGTGCCAAAGAAAGGCTCAACAAAAAGAAGGGTAATCTTAGACTTGTCAAAGCTAAACTCTTTCATTCGCTGCGACAAGTTCAAGATGCTTACCCTCTCGCAAGTAAGGACCTTACTTCCGCGTGGAGCCGTCACATGCTCCATCGATCTTACAGACGCATACTATCATATCCCTATAGCCAGGCACTTCCGCCCATTCCTAGGATTCAGGCTAGGAAATCAAACATTCTCATTCAAAGTGATGCCCTTCGGTCTGAATGTAGCCCCCAGGGTATTCACAAAGATAGCAGAAGTGGTTGTACAACAATTGAGAGCTCAGGGAATCATGGTAGCAGCATACCTCGACGATTGGTTGATCTGGGCACCAACAGTCGAGGAATGTCTCAAAGCCACCAAAAAGGTAGTTCACTTTCTGGAACATCTGGGGTTCCAGATAAACAAAACGAAATCCAGACTTACTCCGGAATCTCGTTTTCAGTGGCTAGGAATCCAATGGGATTTGTCTTCCCACAATCTGTCAATTCCAGTGGTCAAACGGAAGGAAATAGCAAAATCTGTCAGGCAATTTCTCAAATGCAAACAAACGTCAAGAAGAAACCAGGAGAGAATCCTAGGATCTCTTCAGTTTGCTTCGGTAACAGATATCCTTCTGAAAGCAAGGCTGAAAGATATAAATCGAATTTGGCGGTCAAGAGCAAACTCCAAATATCGAGACAAGTTGTCAGTAATTCCACAGATCCTCCGCAACCAACTACGGCCTTGGTCAAAAGTAAAGAACTTAGCCAAGAAAGTACCCCTTCAATATCCCCTCCCACTGTTAACCATTCACACGGATGCATCCCTGTCCGGGTGGGGGGGATACTCTCAGTTCAAACAGGTTCAGGGGACTTGGTCAGTTCAATTTCGCCAGCTCCACATAAACGTGTTGGAAGCAATGGCAGTATTTCTTACTCTGAAGAGACTGCTTCCCCCGAAGAAGTCTCATCTAAGGCTAGTTTTGGACAGTGCAGTGGTAGTTCATTGCATCAACAGAGGAGGGTCCAAATCCAAGCATGTAAATCATGTCATGATAGCCATCTTTGCATTAGCAAACAAACACAAATGGCATCTGTCTGCCACTCACCTGGCAGGAATAAGGAATGTGATAGCAGATGCCCTGTCCCGGTCAGTTCCTCTGGAATCAGAGTGGTCTCTGGACGTCGGGTCATTCCAGTGGGTAAGCCGGAGAGTCCCAGGTCTCCAAGTGGATCTCTTCGCCTCACAAGCGAACCACAAGCTCCCTTGCTATGTGGCCCCCAACCTGGACCCTCTGGCTTATGCCACGGACGCCCTGTCGTTGGATTGGAATCAGTGGAGGAGAATTTATGTTTTTCCTCCAGTGAATCTTCTCTTGAAAGTCCTAAACAAACTAAGGTCTTTCAAAGGGATAGTAGCTCTGATTGCACCGGACTGGCCCAAGAGCAACTGGTATCCTCTTCTTCTGGAATTGGGTCTCCGACCTCAACGGATCCCCAATCCCAAGCTATCACAATCAGTACAAATGAGGACTGTGTTCGCTTCCTCAGGAACTCTCCAGACCCTAACTTTATGGACTTCATGAAGTTTGCGGCTAATAAAGATGCTGACATTGATCCACAGAATATTCTCTTCCTAGAATCAGACAAGAGAGAGTCAACCATTAGACAATATGACTCAGCTGTTAAAAAATTAGCATCTTTCTTGAGAGAATCGAACACTACAACCATGACAGTTAATTTGGCTATATCCTTTTTCAGATCCTTATTTGAAAAAGGTTTAGCAGCTAGCACGATTACCACTCATAAATCGGCTTTGAAGAAAATCTTTCAAGTAGGTTTTCAGATAGATCTGACTGAATCTTATTTCACATCTATCCCTAAAGCCTGTGCTAGGCTTAGACCTTCTCAGAGGCCTACTACAGTTTCATGGTTCTTAAATGATGTCCTCAAACTAGCTTCAGATACTGACAACTCATCTTGTACATTCATAATGCTCCTGAGGAAGACATTATTCTTATTAAGCCTAGCCTCAGGAGCTAGGATTTCAGAACTGTCGGCTCTATCCAGGGATGCGGGTCATGTGGAATTCCTCCCATCAGGAGAAGTTCTACTTGCTCCGGATCGTAGCTTTTTAGCCAAAAATGAGGATCCTCTTGCAAGGTGGGCTCCTTGGAAGGTTATCCCACTTCCACAGGATCCTTCTCTCTGCCCAGTATCAACTCTTAGAGCCTTTCTATCTCGTACTTCTTCTAGATCCTCAGGTGCTCTCTTCATGAGAGAAAAAGGTGGCACTTTATCAGTAAGGCATTAGACAGCAAATCCTTTACTTCATTAAACAAGCCAACCCTGAGTCATTCCCAAAAGCACATGATATCAGGGGAGTAGCCACCTCAATTAATTATTTTCACATATGAACTTTGAGGATCTTAGGAAGTATACTGGATGGAATCCCCGACAGTCTTTAAACGGCATTATTTAAAGTCCTTGGAATCTTTAAAATTTTCAGCAGTAGCAGCGGGAAACATAGTTTCCCCTGATACTGTATAGTAGTTGTAGTATAATCCAGGTCTCCTTTCTACCTACATCAGCCAACATGCCTCACCCTATCGCCAGGCTACTCAAACATCATAGCCTTAGCCGTTGAATCATAATAGTGGATTGTCCCTTATTTTTTTGCTAGGGACATCCACATTTTATACTGATATGTACTTCAGTGTACCTACCCGTTAGTTTTTATGCTAGGGTAGGACACAATATGTTTGTATATATTCACCATTTTTGTATTTATGATGAACTTCAGTCACAATGTGTTTGTATATATTTGGCACTATTTGTATTAATGATGGATTTCAGTGTACCTACCCTTATTTTTATGCTAGGGTAGGGCACACGAATGTGTATATTTTGTAATTTTGTTAAGTAAATCCCCTTTTTTCTTTATATTACATGCAGCTCTGTAATTTACTGTAATTACCATTTAAGTACTTTAAGATTACTAACGTTCTATTATTTTACTGTTTAGTATAAGTTAGTTTAAGTGCTTAATCTGTATGCTGTAATTGATTTACTTATATTATATCCATCATTTTACACTGTTTTTCATTGTTCCTTTTTTCCCATCTTGTCTGTTTCTCTGGTACTCTTTCATAGGCCGACACGAGCTGAGCCCAGAAAAGGGATTTTGACGAAGGAAAAATCTATTTCTGGGTGATTGGCTCGTGTCGCCCTATGAAACCCCCCCTTGATGGTTTGTTTTCCCCCCCTGGCAGGACAAGATGTATTTAGCTGTTTTAATTAAGGATGACCGCTAGGGGCGCTGCTGTCCGTGGCGTCCTCTAGTAGTAGTAGTAGAGGCTGCATCGCCCGTTGGTATCAGCTCTCTCTTGGGGGGATTCTGATAGGAAGTTCTAATTGGTATTTGTCTCGTGGTAGTGTTCCACACTCGCCCCTATATCATACCGACACTTCTTTTAAGAGTGAGCGAGTCAGTTTTACTGACATTTTCTTAATTTGTTTTTCTCTGGTAATTTTAGTCTAATTTTACCTAGAAAGAATGATATTAAGGATACTTTCATAGGGCGACACGAGCCAATCACCCAGAAATAGATTTTTCCTTCGTCAAAATCCCTTTTCTGGTTCTTTCTCTAGAGAGCACCGTTCACTACGATCACTAATTTTACGCTTACGCAACACTATGTTCTCTTTCACAATTTTGAAAAAATATTTTTCTATGAGCAAATTTTCTACATCGTCGAGAATATAAGGCCGTTGTTTCGTCAATACTGTGACACCTTTTGATGCTTTACTGGCTTTAATTTCTTCCTTTTTCTTCAAAATAGTGCAGATCGTTGATTGCGACCGCTTGAAGAATGCTGCAATGTCTTTCACGCACTCGCCTTTATCATGCATTTGGATAGTTTCCTTCTTCATTTCGACTGTAATCATCTCCTTCTTTCTTATGCTTTCCTTCTTGCTGCTTGCCTTCGTCATCTTGGGAGCCATTGTCTTTAGTATTTGGGTAATAGTAATGTATAAGCACTATCACGGAAACACAACACGTGCGCAAATCACTAAGCAAATTTGAGAGCGTATCACGGACAGATGCGTTCAATCTTACCGCCAGCGAGATATTGAAAGAGTTATGGTTTAAAAAGGGTCAAGGGATGCGTAGGAGGAAGTCACGTGACCCTCGTTAAGTTTTGGCTGAAAAAATGCGTTCGCAGATCCCACGCTCATCCGATGTAAACAAAGCAGGCGTTAAGTTTTGGCCGAAAAAAATGCGTTCGCAGATCCCACGCTCATCCGATGTAAACAAATCAAGCGGCGTCCCATGATGGAAATTCGCGCATTCGTATTCCAAGCGAAATTCGTATTCCAGAATGAGGGCGTCACTTCGTAAGTTAAAAAATTCGTATACTAATCGGTTCGTAACCCAAAGTATTACTGTATTTGGTATGGGACAGGAGAGACTATGGGTCTTTCTCTACCTGCCTCTGCAGATGCGGACTTTTCATTTAAGTGTGGGAGGCCTCTAGACGTCACTCCTTAGGATCGGTCAGAGCGACGTGGAGCACTTCAGAGTTGAACCACTTTCTAAAGGGACTTTTTGTCACTTTAGAGGTGTTCAACTTTCTGGATTGGTCACTCGGAGTTCTGGCCAACAAATCTAAAGATCCGGAGTTTCTTAAAAACCCAGAGATTCTCCATAGCGTCCTGTCTTGCATGGACAAGGCAGTACAGGACGGTTCGGGTGAAGTGGCTTCCCTTTTTGGTGCTGGTCTCCTGAAAAAGAGATCAGTATATGGATCCCTATTTATCGAAAGGGGTTTCTCCGAGCCAGAGGACTGCTTTAGTTGTTCGCCCCTCTATCGGATGATCTGTTTTTCCTTCTCAGTTAGTGAAGGATATATCTCGCTCGCTAACTGAGAAGGCGACACAAGACCTACTAACACAAACGTCCAAGAAAGGACGCCCTGTAGTGTCGGCGATTAAGAAGGACTCTCGTCCTCCTCAGCAGCCCTTTCGTGGAGGTACAGCGGCTCGTCCCCCTGCCAGAAAGAAGAGCTCTGATAAGAGAGGAAGGTCTTCCTTAGCCCTTCAGAAATCCAAATGACTTGTTGCTCCTTCAAGCACCAGTGGGCGCCAGACTCCTGAACTTTGCAGGAGTATGGGCAAAAAGGGGAGCCGACCCTTGGTCAGTGTCGGTCCTAAAGAAGGGATATGTAATCCCCTTCGAGAACAGCCCTCCCCTAACATCTATGCCTCGGGAACTGTCAGCGAGGTACAGAGACCCGGTAATGAGAAAGACTCTCCTTCAAATGGTGGAACAAATGTGGGAAAAAGAGGCCATCGAACTGGTGCAGGATCCACACAACCCGGGATTTTACAATCGCCTTTTTCTAGTACCAAAGGCATCGGGGGGGTGGAGACCAGTTCTGGACGTAAGCGCTCTGAATCGCTTTGTTCAGAAAAAAAGTTTCGCATGGAAACGTCCGTCTCAGTAATGTCGGCTCTTCGTCCAGGAGATTGGATGGTCTCTCTGGAGATTCAGTGCTTGGAGGACTTATCAGTAACAAGGAACATGATAGAATCGCTGGGATTACTCGTGAACCTCGAGAAGTCGCAGCTGATCCCCAGCCAGAGCTTGGTCTATCTGGGGATTCAGATGGATTCTCGGGGTTTTCGAGTATTTCCTTCGCGAGAAAGAATCACTCGAGGTTTGTCGAAAATCTCGAGCTTCTTAGAGAAAAAGAACAGTTCAGCGAGGGATTATCTGAGCCTCTTAGGGACCCTGTCCTCACTAGAAAAGTTCTTCTCTCTGGGGAGGCTTCACCTTCGCCCTCTTCAGTTTTTCCTGAAAGGGGTGTGGAGTTGGAAGACGGGACAACTCTCGTACATCTTCCCGCTTCCACAAGAGGTAAAGGATCATTTGAAGTGGTGGATCCTCCCTCTTCAAAAGAACGAAGGCGTATCGCTTGCCCTGCAGAACCTAGACCAAGTGTTATATGCCGACGCTTCGGAGTCGGGATGGGGAGCGACGTTAGGAGCAAGGGAGGTGTCAGGCACCTGGACAAAGGAACAGGTGTCCTGGCACATCAATTGCAAGGAACTAGTGGCCATACACCTAGCCTTAAAGTTCTTCGAAGAGATAGTCAGAGGCGAGGTGATACAGATAAACTCGGACAACACCACGGCTCTGGCTTACATACGCAAGCAAGGAGGCACGCACTCTTTCTCCCTCTTTCAGTTAACAAGATACCTGTTAACCTGGACAGAAGAAAGAGGCATAACTCTCCTCACAAGATTTGTTCAAGGCATCAAGAATGTGAGAGCGGACAGACTGAGCAGGAGGAATCAGGTCCTTCCCACAGAATGGACTCTACACGAAGAAGTGTGTCGAAGTCTTTGGTCCCTGTGGGGGAGACCTCACATAGACCTGTTTGCGACGTTCCTCTCCAAAAGAATAGAGATCTTTTGCTCTCTAGTGGAAGATCCGAGAGCCTTCGCAATAGACTCGCGTTTCTCCTGGATTGGTCGGGTGTGGACGCATACGCCTTTCCCCCGTTCAAGATCCTGGGGGAAGTGCTCAGGAAGTTCGTAGCTTCGAAGAACACGAAGTTGACGCTAATAGCCCCATTTTGGCCAGCCCAGGAATGGTTCACAGAGGTACTGGAGTGGATAGTGGACTTCCCCAGATCTCTTCCAAACAGACCAGATCTACTCAGACAACCCCACTTCGAGAGGTTTCATTCACAACCTCCCAGGTCTCGCTCTGACTGCCTTTCGACTATCGAAAGACTTGTCAGAGCGAGGGGCTTTTCTCGCAAGGCTGCGGGCTCTATCGCTAGAGCCCGCAGAGCTTCGACGAGAAGAGTATACCAATCAAAGTGGGAAGTCTTTAGGAGGTGGTGTAAGAGTCAGAAGCTGTCCTCCTCCAGTACCTCTATAGTGAATATTGCCGATTTCCTCCTCTTTCTGAGAGAGGAATCACACCTTTCGTCTCAACAATAAAAGGATACAGAAGCATGCTGTCTTCATTATTTAGGAATCGAGGGTTAGATATTGCAAGCAACAAAGATCTACACGATCTAATTAGATCCTTTGAAACTTCAAAGGCAGCTACTCCTAGAACACCTAGTTGGAATCTAGACGTGGTACTGAAATTCCTTTCATCGGATAAATTCGAGCCTTTACATCTGGCTTCCTTCCGCGACGTCACTAGGAAATGCTTATTCCTGGTGTCTCGCTACAGCCAAGAGGACGAGCGAATTGCACGCTCTAGATTCCACAGTGGGGTTCAAAGGAGATGCTGCCATCTGTACTTTCCAGACAATGTTTCTGGCAAAGAACGAAAACCCGTCAAAACCGTGGCCCAGAAGTTTTGAGGTAAAAGGCCTATCTAACCTCGTAGGCAGAGAGATAGAGAGGTCTCTCTGTCCAGTGAGAGCTCTTAAATATTATTTAGAGAGGAAGAGACAGATGGGAGCTTGTCAACAAGGTCTTTGGTGTGCGGTGAAGAACCCAAAAGACTCATGTCCAAGAACGCCTTGGCTTTCTTTGTGAGAAGCGTAATTACGGACGCTCACAAGAACTGCTCGGAGGAATCCTTCGGTCTTCTAAAGGTCAAGACCCATGAGGTGAGAGCAGTAGCAACGTCCTTGGCGTTCCAAAAGAATATGTCTCTAAAAAATATCATTGAGACTACATATTGGAGGTGCAATTCAGTGTTTGCATCTCATTATCTGAAGGATGTGAGAGTGACCTATGAGAAGTGCTTCTCGCTAGGTCCATTGTATCAGCAGATACAGTGCTGGGTCTTGGAGCAAAGACTAATCCTTAAATATTGTGTTTTATCGTACATAAACCCTCTTGTCAGATATGTGCTTGGTTTTCTATTAGCAAGCTCACTGATGTCGCACGGGAGCATAGTGTCATTGCTGGTAGGGGATCAAGGGTATGTATGGCTAGTAGGGGAGTACAAAATTTTTTTTTTGTATATTTTGTAATGAAAGTGTAATTATGTTTCGAGTTTTTGGTTGTTTGTAAGGAGTTCGGGGATAACTCCTTGCAATCTTAGAACTAACATGGATGTTAGGATCAGGTGATCGGGATCGGTGTTGTGCTCCTTGAACAAGGTGTATTGTCATGTTAGTGGAATAGCACCCAATGACAAAGGCCTTTAGGCTCTGCCGAGTAAGTGGATAAGACCCCATTGGCAGACCCACAAGAACTCTTAGCCATAGATCAATATCTCGCTGAGGCTCTTGAGGCTAAGCAGACTCCAAGGCAGTAGCCGCGAAGTCTTCAGCCTAATAAGGTAGGAACCAAGGTTTATTAATACCTACAACATATGTTGTTTACCTGTCTATTTCAGTAGTTAGCTGTCTCTTACCCACCACCAATGGGTGCTAATCAGCTAAGTATAGATCTGGGCAGGGCAAGGTTGAATGTATAAAAATGATATTGTCATGTTACAATAAAGTTTTATACATACTTACCTGACAGATATATACGATTAATGGCCCACCCAGCCTCCCCGCAGGAGACAGGTGGAAGAGAAGAATTCTGATTAGAAAACGGGAATGGTTCCTAGTCCTGCCACCCAGGGCAGGGCGGTAGATCACCTGACCTACCGGTAGCGTGTGCCACGAAATTTGAAATTCTGTCGGAGACGACGGAGTCTATAGCTAAGTATATATCTGTCAGGTAAGTATGTATAAAACTTTATTGTAACATGACAATATCATTTTTCAAATTCTATCTCCTCCCTTGATATTTAATATTAAGACCTGTGATTACTACCATATATAGACCTGATGTAGACCTCCAATCGAATGAGGAGTTTTTTTTCTAAAAGTCATTTTTTTTGCTAGATATGAATTTTTCATTATGGTAAAAAAATAAACTATAAATTAGGAAAACAAAATTTATAAAAAAAAAAAAGACGAAACAAAAATTGGAAAAAAGGGCTTCATTTGATTGTTCTATAATGTCTTTTTGAGTTATATACCAAATTCCAATGTTATAGCTTTAAAACTAAGTGAGAAGATAGATTTTGAAGGTCAATAACTATAGTTTTGAGATACAGGCGTTCAAAGTTTTTCTTCGTATTTTTATAACGACATTGTTAATAAATAATGATTATTATGAATGTATATTTCTTTTTTGTGTATTAATAAACCAAAACTATTTTATTTATCATAATGTAACTATAAATGATGATCCCTTTGCTCATATATCGTAGCTTGGGGCACTGCGTCAGGCAAGATGGGGCACTCCTTCCTACGCAACTCTCTCTCTCTCCTTCACTAACTCGGCTTATTACAGCGAATTTTCTTCTTCTGTATGTTAGCTAGAAGTTTTCATAGCATTTTCCGTTTTGGCATGACGAAATTCTTGCCGAAACAAAAATAAACAAACATAAATGCAAGAGAATGTCAAGAGGTGAAATTCGAAACTCTTTTTACAAAGACAATGTTAATAAATCATAATTATTATGAATTTCATGTTCCTTTTTGGGTATTAATAAACCAAAACTATGTTATTTATCATAAATTAAGATTCCTTTGCTCAGAGATTGTAGCCTGGGGGACAGTGTGACGTGTGCTTCAGGCAAGAGGGGGGCGTTTACTTACTACGCAGCCCTCCCTCTCTCTCTTCACAAACTACGCTAATATCGCATATATTATATTCTGTAATCATATTAGAGCGAATTTTCTTCGTCTTTATGTTAGCGAGATGTTTTCCTTGTCTTTTCCTCATTGGCATGATGGCATGATGAAATTCTTGCCGAAACATAGATAAACATATGTAAAAGCAAGCGAATGTCAGAGGTGAATCATGGTTGAAATTGATACTTCCCTCTGCGACCCATGGAATCTCTACAGATGCCATTTCTCACAATTTTTTTGACAATAATTATAAAAATTTATGATAACAGAAGAAATATTGCATTTTCTTGTAAGGATGAATGTTTTACGCTTATTGAGTTATGTTTACTAATTACCCTGTAACTACGAAAGTAAGAGGAATTTTGACAAATATTTCGTTTACGTATTCTTTATTGCCATATAAAGCTCCATGAATTTTTTCATAACTTTGCATTTTTCGCCCTATACCCCTCATATATAAGGGTTCCGGCTGACCCCCTTAAGGATGGTGCCTATCGTCGACGGATTTCGGCTGTATTCCTTTGCGATCACACTGAACCGCATGCCAGCCTCATACTTCTTGATAATCTCCATTTTTGTCTACATAGAAAGCATCCTCTTCTTTCCGTGAACTTCAGCAACTTTTTTGGGACCCATTACTATACGTAATTAAGTTATGTAGTACTAATTAAGTTCTCACACAACTTGATGAAGTAAAAGTGAAATCACTAACACGAATTTACGTTAACAAACTAAATTGTATATGTGAATGAACGAATTCCGAGTGCGTACGATAAAGCTGGTGCGACGAAGTGGCTGAAGAATGCCTTTACGTAGAGCACGATGGGAGAGATTCTGACCAATAGAAGATCAGGATCTTTTGGCGGTGACTAGCATCAGGAACCAATGGGAGAGCGGGAGGATGGTGGCGAGTCTACTCAGTTAGCGGTGCGCGAGTTTTAAAATTGTTCTCGGCAGTCGGGGCGAATCTTGGGACTTTACAGCAACAACCTTTCATAACCTGAATTATTTTCATATGCAAAGACAAAAAAATCTTCGTATTTGCTTTCGTAACTTGAATTTTACGTATGTCAAGGTTCCACTGTACAGTAGTACCTCGAGATATGAAAGGCTCTACTTACGAAAAACTCGAGATACGAAAGCCAATGCAAAAAATTTTACTGCTCTACATACGAAAAGTTTTCAAGATACGAAAGGTTGTTGCTGTAAAGTCCCGAGATTCGCCCGGACCACCGAGAACAATTTTAAAACTCCCGCGCCGCCAACTGAGTAAACTCGCCACCATCCTCCCGCTCTCCCATTGGTTCCTGATGCTAGTCACCCCATAAGGTCCTACTCTCCTATTGGTCAGCATCTACCCCTTGTGCTTTAAGTATTCTATTGGTAAAAGGATGCTGTAAATTGAAAAACTTATTGTTCCGATACGTAATACAAACCATCGGTCCTTTAACAATAGGAAGTAGCTAGCGGCAGCTGGAACGGTCGTAAGCTTCGAACAAGGGGAGAACGGTAGTTAACTGCTTGTCCGACAGTCGCGCGAAAACAAATCACTTTTGCTTTCGGCCGCGGGTGTGAAGGACGTGTTCGTCATCGCTCTCTGCCCGCTTCATCGTCGTATGCTTTGTTTATATTGTGTTTTCTACTAATGGTTTGTTTGACTTGAAAATGAAACTGTAAGTACACTGTTTTCATTTTCATTACTTAATTATGAACCAACATGGAGTTATCGCCGTAGATGCGGCGATTTCCTCTCTTTTCATGAATTGAACCCTTGAATTATGTCTCGGTGCCGAGGGCGGGCGCGCTCGCGCCGAGTCATGTATTTGGGCGAAAGTGTGTAATTGAAAAATGTAAGTACTCTTTTCATTATATTTTTGCCCGTGCGTTCGTTACCGAGAGTGTGATTGCGCTCGGCACGAGCCTTTTAATTTTGTATAATAGAATGCAATGAAAGTGGATTCGCAATTGCAATATTCTTTTCATTTTCATTTATTTATTTGCATGGAATTTAATTTGGATCAATTTTCGTTCTTACCCGGGAATTGATCCTTACGATTTTTTTTTTTTTTATGTGAAAATGAAATCGCAAGTGCAGTATTCTGTTTCATTTTCATATATATTTTATGATAGCATCATATTTTTGGATCAAGTTTCCGTTCTTACCCGGGAATTGATCTTTTCTCCTTTAAGTTCTATGAAGTGAATCGCAAGGGCAGTATTCTGTTTCATTTTCATATTACTTTTCACTGCTGTGCGGGGGTGGGGGAAGCGAAGGTCTGCCAGGAAGTCGTCGGAAAGCTCTCCGCGACTCCCTTGGTATCCGATTCTTCGTCTTCCTTCCTGCCCCCCGCTCAGCTTCTTCATTGTATTTTGTATTTGGGGTCTTCCTTGCGTTCGGGGTGGGGCATGTCTTCCCCCCGTGCGTGAGGGAACCCCTCTTACTAATCTATCTATGTTACCGCAGGTGCTACATCCGTGGGAGACGACCTTGGATGTAGATGTAGATCCTCAAGAGGTTTGTACTCGTTGTCGGGGGCGAGAGTGCTCCCGCAACGAGCCCTGTGTAACGTGTATGCATTGATCCGAGGCGCAGTGGGTGCTATACGAGGGCAGGAGAGACTTAGGCCGCCCAAGAAGTCATCGGAAAGTCCAGTGACTCCTTGGTAACGGACACTTCGTCCTCTTTCCTGCCCCCCGGCCAGCCCCCACGTTTCGCGCCTTCCCCTGCGGGGGGGGGGGGGGGGGGGGGTAGCGGAGTCCTTCTCCTCTCTCGATCCGTCGAGTGTGGAGGAGGGCTCCCGCTACCCGGACGTCCAGTTGTACTCGGGGTCTTCCGTCCGCTCTGGGTGGGGTTCTTCTCCCCCCAGGCGCGAGGAAGCCCCTCTAACTAACCCGACTGTTGCTTCCGCAGGTGTGCCATCAGCGAAGGACGACCTGGGACAGGTGTGGGAGTCGCTGGGACTGCAGGGAGTGCCGAGCATACAGGGGTTGATTCAGCGGTTGGCGGGGTCGGCAGTGGTCACTCATGGTACGGTAACCACTACAACAACCACAATCTCGACACCAGCATATGAGATGCCACCGCACCTGGTGTACATACCACATGTCATGTCGGTAACACCCACGGCTGCAATCCAGAACCAATTCCTGCCGTGCCAAAGAGGACGGTGCCACCGCCACCTGGGTTCTTTGTATTGCCGACCCCGGACTTCCGCTGCCCAAAGAGTACCCCCCTGGACCTGCCGCCAGTGCCGAGGATGACGGTAGCTGCAGACAGGACGCCTGGCTCTCCTGTGGTACCTGCCGTGCCTGCCGTACCTGTTGCTGTCCCAGCCGCTCATTCCCTTTCAGATCAGGTGCCGGCTGCTCATTCACTTTCAGATGTTCCTGCCGTTCCTGCTGTTCCTGGACCTGTTCCTGTTGTTCCTGCTGTTGGTGGTGCTGTCACAGTCTCAGGTCTTTCCGGACAGGTGCAGTCGGGCCCTGTTGCTTCGGCAACTGCCCCGGCTCCCTCCTGGATGGAAGACCTGACGTCTGTCCTGCGGAGCCTGGCGAAGAAGAAGAGGAAGAGGAAGAAGGTGTCGTCATCGTCTTCGTCGTCTTCTTCGTCGTCTGCTGCCTCTCCTTCCCCTTCGACTTCTAAGGCCAAACAGCCGAAGAAGAAGAAGGTTGCCTCCTCCCCCCCTAAGAAGACTCCTTCGGGATCTTCTAAGGGCCCGGCTCGCCCAGGCGAGCTGGGGAGCTCTTCTGCTGGTCCTCCTGTTCCTTCGGGAACGGGGCCCGTCGCTTCTTCTGCAAAGAAGAAGTCGACGGGGACCAGAGGTGCACCAGCCTCGGCTGGTGCGTCCTCACCTGGTGCTAGCGGTTCTGCCGCTAAACCAGGTTCCGTCTCGGCCGCTTCTCGTTCGAGAGAAGCACCGAGTGGACGCTCTTCCAAAGAAGACCGTCCAGCCAAAGTTTTGACGCCCGAGCTCGCTCGCCGTCAAGACAGCGGCGCGGAGCAGAAGACTGGCGAGAGTCGTGCACACGACTCTCGCCAGGCCAGTGGACGCTCTCGCAGCGATCAACTGGCTGCTCGGGCCGACGTGACGGTCGCTGACCAGCCACGGGTTGAGGCGAGGAAGGAGTCCCCGCGGCCGCCGGTACCAGCCACGGCTGGTACCAGCGGCTCGACGCGCCGAGAGGACGCTGGCCGGTCTCGACGCGACCAGAGCAGAGAGCCTAGCAGGTCACCCGTCCGCCGCTCCCGATGGGACCGGGCGGAGACGGTGACCAGCGGCAGCTCGCCTGACGCTAGAGATCGGTCTCGACGTTCTCAGCCGAGCCAATCGCCCCAGGCGAGCGGCAAGGCTAGGCCTGCTGCTCGACCGTCACCGCGGGTTGACGATCAGCAGCAGCCCTCCACGCACGCTGGTCCTGCCAGCGAGCGAGGGGGGAGCGTCAGGTCTGCCTCTCCCGTACCTTCAACCTCCTCGGGCTATACCGGGAGGAGCGAGGTACCGAGGAGCGATCACGAGAGGTGCGCCGCTCGTGACCCAGCTATGACGCCGTATGGACCAGGCACGGTTCCAGGACCGACCAGGACATACGCGCAAGTAGCTGGAGGCGACCGTCAGGGGTCTGCCGCTGTTCCTCCTTCTGAAGGAGGAGTATCTCGGATCTGTTCTTGTTGGAGGGACTGGACGGTCCTACTCCGCAAGACACGGTTACTCCCGAGATACAGAGGAATTTGCAGAAGTCATTAAGCTGATTCGTCAGCATAATGACCTTGCGGAAGGATTGCCGCTCCCACCAGCAGAGCCCACGTCTCTGCTCGAGTCGTTTTGGGGCCCGAGAGGGAACCCAAACCGACGGTGGGTCTGCTGAGATCGGAGCTTGCCGATTCTGTCTCGAACCAGTCTCTCTCGTCTCCGGACAAGAAGGCTCTCTCAGTTCTGGCCGGTCGATCAAGCTACTTCCACCTCCTCTACTGCGACAGCGGCGTTTCTACGTGTCTTCGGACACCGTATTTGAATACTCCTTCGGTCCTCCTGAGAGGTTTCGACCTCGACGAGGACTGGAATGAGTCGGAGGACGGTATCGGCTCTCTCCTGTCAGGTGTCGATCAGCCCCACCCAAGACGACGTTCACAGTGGCGGCAGACCCTTACCTACAGTGAGAGTTCGTAACCCTCCGCGGGAAAACGTTTTCTCCTGACGATACGTTTTCCCAGACTCTGAGAGGCCATCGCCGCAAGGCGATGGCTGTTCCTACTCTTCTCCAACTGCTAGTTCCACTGGGAAGGCGAGCGAGTATCCAATTCCTCCCCCATTCCTCTCTCCTTACGGTTACGAGGGAAAGGGGAGGGATCCTACAGAGATTTCTCTGTAGGATCCCACGTTCGGGACTGCGCTACCGGGGGGACCTTCGGGTCCTACCTGACGTAAGCCCCGGTCGTTGAGGAGGAATCCTGCCCCATTCTCGATTTCTACGGGAATCGAGAGGACCACCAGCCGATATCGTTTGACGAATTCGGTGGGGGTTTCGCAGACTGCTTAGAATTCTACGGAATTTCTAACGCATTCAGTGTTCGAGTTTTACGATCTCCAAACACTTACGCGAGACCACGGTCCAAAGTGAGCGAGACGAGAATCTCCGATATACACGATAATCGGGAACCTCGCCTATGCTCGAATTCCTGGAATTTCTAGCATTGGGAAGAAGACTGCTGCTGAAGAAACTATGTCACAGTAGGCGACCAACCTGGACTAGAGAAGATCGGACGGGAATATCCAGTTTGGCTTGAACTATCGTCTTAGTATTCTGTTCACCATTGAAGCTTTCCTTCGAGGAAGACTTCTCCTTCACTCTCTTTGATAGAGATCGAAGGTGGTCGATCTCCAATCCTTATTTTGTTTTCTTGAAGGAAAGAATTTAGGATGGAGATCGTTGTTCAGAATCCTACAAATATACTACGTATATTAACCTCGCGACATGATTCTACTAAGCAGTTGAATTGTCCGAGGGGTAGGCGCATATCCTAGTTAAACTACGGATTGCGACTTATAAGAGAAGTATTCTAATTGAACTGCAACTCGGGGTTGCCTGCAACCTCCCAGGAGTTTTCAGTTTCAATTTTATATACTTATGGTTTTGTCACGACAACACCATTTCAACTGTTATATTTACCGAAATTCGTTTCGCCTAAATATAATTGCTTGAGCAATATCTTTTATGCTCGGTAGTTCTAGCCGAACGCATTCCTTCGTGGAATAATGGATTACCTGGCAACTCAGGATGACGAGTCAGCGAGAGCTCAGGCTCAACTACTGCGTATTGAACTGCCTGATAGCAGCTCAGTATCAGCTGGGCCTCCGAAATGCACGGTCATGTATGTCTCTCTCTGCCCTGCTTTGATTGACTACCGAACCGTATCTCTGCCCAACAATCATGGACTTAGGTCTCTGATTAACGGGGATTCTCGCAATAGTGAAGGACCCATCTACTGATGTGACGCTAGATTCCATCGCCTTCGACATTGCGAGAATTTTCAACAGAGATATCTCTTGGACTCTTTCATCTTCTGTTTACCGCACGGTTTAGGCTTAAAACAGAAGTCTGCTATACAAGTCTCCCGCTGCATCGCACTGCGATAATGCGAATGATTTTGCAGACATCTGAGTTTGTCTTCAAAATATCTCTTATTCGTAGGTGTACAATTGTTCATTGTTCAACCGAATTACGAGATTTGTTAGAAGACATCGCCTACTCTCCGACCTGACAGCTCTACTCCCAAATGTTCAGCCCATGAGAAGCAGTTCTTCAGGCGGCTTTCCCCTGTGTTTTCATTACTGAAGAACGCCCCGCTTTCATTGCAACTACGACTTCTCACCGGACAGCAATGAAATAGCGGTTAGCGTTTTCAGTCATTTGTAAGCACAGGTTATGAATCTTGAGAATCCTTCTCTCGATTCATCTGTGAAGACGTAGGTTGCATTCAATATCTACCTTCGTCTTCAACGGTACATAGTGTTGTTTCTCCTTAGCTGAGATTCAACAACCATGAGATGTTTTACCTTCAGGGACCTCGGTCTCTAGAAGGCAATTGACTTTCGCCTGTTGGGCACATGCCTTAAGAGAATCATCACCTCGCTGTCCGGCATTGGTGACAAACAAATACATTATTTGTTTGGTTCTCTCGGCATAACCCTTTAAAGGCGAAGGTCACGTGACTTACTCGGATGCTTTGACAACTTGCCTCCTACCGAACGCAGTCAGTCGGCAGCTGTCAGAGCGGCCGAGTCAGTTACGAACTACGCTGTTGACTTAGTTCGGTTGTTACAGAGCAATCATTACTTCGTTTTAATAGCTTGTCACAGTACCCATACCATTGACACCCACCATGGAGTGTCGGTGTCCTATCCACTACCGAGAACTTCGCTGCATGGGGATAGGAGGATGCGACAGACTTCGTGGCAAACGGACAGACCAGTATGGGTACTGGACATCACCGAAGTAGAGAAGAAGGATAGGTCATGCGACTATTTCCTTCTTTTCCTCTGAGGAACTGCATGACTTCTCCTGCGAAGTCAAGCATCCAGGGGATGGGGATCCGTGACGCTCGATTTCGTACCGAACTTCGTAGCGAAGACTCAGAACCCTTCGGTCCCTGACGATTGGTTCGAGTCGTTCACAATCCCCTCCCTAATGGACTTCACCGCCTTCGATGCGAAGGAGATGCTGCCTTGTCCGCAAGAACTTCTCCGTGGCGCAGGTACTGAAGGCAGGGGTCTGGTCAACCAGACCACATGCCCTTCCTTCTACCTTCGGGATATTGCCCACAGGTCCTTGGATCTTTTTCCTTGGGACCCGTGGTGGCTGCTCAACACGTTGTGTAGCGAACCCAGACCCTCGCAGGCTGAACAGCATCGTCCTGGTGTGACCATAAGAATGGATGAGTGAATGAGAGTGTGACTGGCTCCTCTTCCCATCTTTTTCTTCCCCTCTACCTGTGGTTAGAGGGACACGGTCGTCACCCTGCTGGATAAGGACAAGATGCAGGTGAGCTACTCAACAGAGCCCCATCCTATCCCTTTCACTAGGGATAGGAGCGTATATCCACCACTTCCTCCAACAAGGGGGAGGAAGTGGATGCCAGCTTGAGACAACCCATACTTTATGTTGCCTCTTGCAAACAGGAACAAGTTCTTGCTTGCTGGTACGAAGAGATACGCTTGCCTCTCTCTTAGTACTCGGCCCAGAGGTCTGACCATTGATCCTGCGGTGCACACCCCGATCAATCGGACAGAGGCTTGGATCCCTCCCTCGCTCTTACGACCAGGGAGGCATTCCAGGGATGGACGAACACCAGTCTGTTCATCAAAAGACTCAGATTCCTCCCACCAAGAAGTGAGTCTTCCTATTGTTAAAGGACCGATGGTTTGTATTACGTATCGGAACAAATGACAATTTGTCGAAAATTGCATTTTTCCTAACTATACAAACCTGAGGTCCTTTACATATAGTCCCTCCTCATGCCACCCCTCACTCTGCGTATTTTGCATGGGCCAAAAGCAAAAGTGATTTGTTTACCTCCCAGTCGCGCGGCGCGCGACTGTCGGACAAGCAGTTAACTACCGTTCTCCCCTTGTTCGAAGCTTACGACCGTTCCAGCTGCCGCTAGCTACTTCCTATTGTTAAAGGACCTCAGGTTTGTATAGTTAGGAAAAATGCAATTTTCGACAAATTGTCATTTCATGCAATACATTTAATAAAAAAAAACATTAGGTAAAGATAGAATAAAGAATAGAAATGAATGGTTATTATACTGTTTGGTAGTTTCAGTAGTTGAAGAGAGATAATGAAAATTTATGGCTTACTGTGTAAAGTGATTGCTTGTCGATCGTTCGATACTCATAAGTGCTGGATGTAAACAGACGTTTGGAAGCTTTTTTTTGTTTGTTTATTATAGTTAATGGTTACTTAATAATTATTTGAAATGAGTACATGCAATACACTTAATAAAAAAATTGTGAATTAGATATGATAAAATATAAAATAAATCAGACTGCCAACAAATACGTATTTTTTAGAATTCTTCTTCTGTTTTATTATTAGGTTACGTATAGTACGTATGTTTCATTATAGCTGTCAGTAACTCGGTATCTCCATTAGGGTAAAGATAGAATAAAGAACAGAAATGAATGGTTATTATACTGTTTGGTAGTTTTATTAGTTGAAGAGAGATACTAATGACAATTTATGGCTTACTGTGTGCTAGGAAAAATGATTGCTTGGCGCTTGTTCGATACTCGTAAGACGGGTAAGAGCTGAATGTAAACAATCGATTGGAAGGTTTGTTTTTTGTTTGTTTGTGTATCATAGTTAATGATTAATTAATAATTATTTGAAATGAGTACATACTGATTATTTATACATTTTATTGGCATATTCTAAGCTTTTAGCTCTTAGGTTTAGATGTCAGAATCATAGACTAGGCTACAGTAGCAACCGCTAACATAGGCTAGGCTTATTGCTAAGCGACATATGCTAAAGTCCTAATATATGCAGTAAAAATGGGGTTGAACATTAAATGCAGTTGAATATTACTCAAGTATGGACAGTATTTTGCCTTTTTGGAGTCATATTTCTTCCGTCGGATCGGCGTTGTAACCCTAGAACATGTGTTTTAGGCCTGGAAATATAATTTACTGGGGTGTTTTTGGAGGCTTGGAACAGATTAGCCATTTTACATGTAAAATGTGTTCCAAGATACGAAAAACTCATGATACGAAGGCCGCCTCGGAACGGATTAATTTCGTATCTCGAGGTACCACTGTACTTAACTTTGTACATTTAATTCTACTACTAACCATTTCCTGCCATTGTTGCTTAAGTGTTCTTGAATACCTTTTTATATATCAGCTGTATTATATTGATATTTTGGCACAGCATGTTTTAGACCCTCCGATAATTTTGGGCAATATAATGAAGTACCAGAATTTAAGGGTTCCCATTAAAATACAAGCACCGGAACATGATTGAATGATTTTAAAATTCTTTTATCAAATTGACAAATAGTATAGCATTCTGTGGAAGGATTTGTTGAGAATTCTTTCCTTTGTTTCACTACAAAAAAACATCAGTGGCAACTACCCCATTGGGGAGAAGGGCCAAATTTTTGTTACTCCAATGACTGACATCGCCACTTATACTATAGCATCCTGAGCCATCGGTCCTGGTAATAGACAATGTGCCATACTACACTATGCTAACAGAGGATAGTCATTGCCACACATGCTAATAAAACATATATTATGTATAAAAAAAAATACACATGCCTAAATGAAAGATACTGCATAGGATTGGTTATTGTTGGTTATTCAAAACGCATGACCAACATCCACCTTGTATGCACATGAGTTGCCAGATGCCACAGATTCCTTGTTTTACAATTTTTGATTGTTTTTAACTGGTTTCCAGCTAACGCTAGAAGATTCTCCTGTTGTTAAGACCGAAGGTATTTGTCATGATAGTAGTCTCTTCCATTCAAAAGTTTGAGACAGAGAGAAACTTTAGGAAATTGAGAACATTTAAAAAGTTCAAGAGTTAATTGTTTTTATCAATATAATATGGTACTTCATTATATTGCTCAAAATTACCAGAGGGTCTAAAACATGCTATGCCAAAATACCAAGAAGTTACAGCTGACACATAAAAAGACATTCAAGAAAACCTATGCAGTAACGGACTTGAAATTGTTAATAAATGAGTTATTGGTTTACTAGAATTTAATAAAATGACTTGTATGACTGCAAATGCAATACATATTACAATACAGTGTTCAGAGAGATTGAATGTTTTTCCATAATATCATTGTCTTGCACTTTAAAATGATGACTCAGTTTAGTGATGAGTACCATTTGACTGGTGTCCTTACTTTAGAGTGGACACAGGTATTAACAGTGACAGCCGTGTTTTGTTTAGAATGATGCTCATGTTGAACTACTTCATACTGAATTAATGATCTACCTCTTTATTTTTAAAAACAGTGATGTCAACTACCTGAGTTCCACAGCCCCTCCTGTTGCTGCAGAATGGGCTTCTTTGCTCAGGCCATTAAGGGGCCGCGAACCTGAAGGAATGTGGAATCTTTTGTCCATAGTTCGCGAAATGTTCAGGCGCAATGACCGTAATGCCATACCTCTCCTTGAAATCATAACAGAGGAATGTTTGGCCACAGAAAAGGTAATTTTTACAAGTTCTCTTTTACTTTGGACAAAATGTTATAATTTTTAAGTAGTCAGTGTAGTTGCATAGTGCAAGTCCTTTGTTTAGGTCCAAAGTATCACACTCTTTATCAAAAATTTTGTTAGCTTTACCTATTAGGGAGGTAGATGCAAATTGAATTCTCCCACTTCACAATTTCTGTTTAATTTTCCATTAGGTCTAGTATCCAAGTATCCCTTATTGTCATACTAATTCCTTAGGTCGTCCTACATGTCTTTGTCCTCTTCCAAATCTTCTGCTTTCCTGACTGACTGTTCTTCATCACTTTTCATCACATGCTTATAACAAAGTTCTTATTAACCCTCTTACGCCGAAGCCATAAAAATCAAAACCTCTCCCGTATGCCGGGCCCGGTTTGGAGTGAGCGCGGAAGCAGAAAAAATAATTTTTTCAAAAAATCACAGCGCACTAGTTTTGAAGATTAAGAGTTCATTTTTGGCTCCATTTTTTGTCATTGCCTGAAGTTTAGTATGCAACTATCAGAAATGAAAAATAATATCATATGTAAATAATGCGATATATGGTAGTGAAAAAAAAAATTCATACATAATTGTATTCAAATCACGCTGTGCAAAAAACGGTCAAAGCTAACGAGGTACTTTTTATTTCGTTATATTATACACTAAATTTCAGTCATTTTGATATATAATACATTGTAAAACAATAAAAGCAACACCGGAAAAATATTATCACAAAATGATGTATGAATTCGTAACGCGTGGACGTAAAAAATGCTTTTTTCAAAAATTCACCGTAAATCTAAATATTGTTCTAGAGACTTCCAATTTGTTTCAAAATGAAGGCAAATGATTGAATATTACGATACTGTAAGAGTTTTAGATTAGAATTGCAGATTTCGACCATTTCGGACGAGTTAAAGTTGACCGAATGTCGAAATGTTTATATATATATTTTTCTATATGCAAATATTTCAAAGATGGGAAAAGCTACAACCTTCAATTATTTTTCATTGTATTCTTCATGAATTTGCGCACATTTTGATATATGAAACTCTATAAAACGGCTAATATGAAAAGGAGCAAATATTAGGATAATGCAATGAAGGCATTTCGGAGACTTGCGGCCGCGAATCTGCGCGCGAAAGGAAGTAAATATATTTTTCAAAAATTCACCATAAATCACAATATTGTTCTAGAGACTTCAAATTTGTTTCAAAATGAAGATAAATGACTGAATATTACTAGGCCGTAAGAGTTTTAGCTTACAATTGCGTTTTTCAACTATTTCGGTAGAGTCAAATTTGACCGAACGTGTTTTTTTTTTCTATTTATCGTGATTTATATGCAAATATTTCGAAAAAAGAGAAAAGCTACAACCTTCAATCATTTTTAGTTGTATTCTACATGAAATTGCGCACATTTTCATATACAGGCGGTCCCCGGGTTACGACGGGTCCGGCTTACGACGTTCCGAGGTTACGACACTTTTTCTTAAATATTCATTGAAAAATCCGCCCTGGGTTACGACGCTTGTTCCGAGGTTACGACGCTGACGCTTCCGACGCTCCGAGTTTACGATGCTTTTAAAAAACGCATACTGTGATAAGAATCCTTTATAGTTTAGCACAGTTTCTCTCTCTCTCTCTCTCTCTCTCTCTCTCTCTCTCTCTCTCTCTCCTCTCTCCGTCCTCTCTCTCTCTCTCTCTCTCTCTCTCTCTCTTTGTATTTTTTGATTAAAATAATCACTAATTAGTGTATTTTGATGTTTATTTTCATGACTAAATGCATTTCATAAAATATAAAATAAATCAGACTGCGATCATGAAGCCAACAAATACTATGTATTTTTTAGAATTCTTCTTCTGTTTTAATATTATGTTACGTAATGTTTCATTATAGCTGTCAGTAACTCGGTATCTCCATAAAAATAATAATTCTCTCTCTCTCTCTCTCTATCTCTACTCTCTCTCTCTCTCGTCTCCTCTCTCCTCTCTCTCTACTACAAAGATGTATGTTTTTTGTATGATAAATAAATGATTTACTATTTTCAAATATTAATATTAATTTTATACAGCAATAATATCAATTCATTAAAGAAAATACCATAGTGAATTAGTAAGATTTTATCTTATATTTAAAAAATTATGGAAGAATGAAGGAAATCCCAGTCTTCTCTGTAACCTTTTCCTCAAGATTCAGGTACTAAAACTGTCAGATATATCAAGTTCTGTGACAGCCAGGAGGGGGAATAGCTGGGGGAAAGAGCTGCAGTGTTGCAATGACGTGGTCCTGAAATTTTACCCTCTCTCTCTCTCTCTCTCTCTCTCTCTCTCTCTCTCTCTCTCTCTCTCTCTCTCTCTCTCTCTCTCTCTCGCTCTCTCCTCTCTCATTTACTGAGACTCAAGATTTTTTATGTACTTGTACTATTTGTTTATTTTTTTAATACTTTAACATTAAATAATAATAATAATAATAACTGTAATTACAAAATTCATATGTGATAGTATTTTAAAGAAATACAATACGTACTAATCTATCCATGTCACTTTTAATTAAGGTTAACTCTCTCTCTCTCTCTCTTTCTTTTGCCACACAAGATAATAATGTGTCATAGTGGTAACTCGCTCCCTCTCTTTCGCTGGAAGCGTTATAAGTATTTTTTGAGAGAACAGAGAGCGATAAACACTCTCTCTCTTTCTCTCTCTTTTACCGAGATGAAAGAATTTTTATGGTACAGTATGCAGCAAAACTCGAGTGACCCGATTTCAGTGATTTTCGTTCAAAAAGTGACTAACTGGCAACTCTTACCTTCTTCACATTTCTAATGACACTGAATTGCAACGGCGAAACATTTTGGAACTTCGCTCATAAAAAGATACAGTTCATTTAGCATGGTTTTATAGTATAATGTTATATATTTTTTATCAAAATATAGCTAGGTCATTAGAAAAAACATTAACACCTTAGTTTTTAATCATGGTAAATATGAAAAGACGTAAATATTAAACGAATTTTACATGTTAGCCATCATAGTAATTTATTTAATGTAATGAACGTAACGGAGATGTAGTTGTGGGCGTGGCCTAACATTACGTCAACTGTGGTCATTTGCCAAACATGGTTGGAGCAACCCGACAGCGACCGGAAACGTCACCCCAACAAGGAGAGCTATAGTTGAGCTGCATCTCGCCAGATTTTCAAAAAAAAGACATAGCTAATCGTCTTAACTATCAACGACAACTGTGTATAGATGGCTAAAACGATACAACGACGGAGAAGGATTGAAAAGCCACCCTAGATCTGGGAGACCCCGCTGCACAACCGCAGCGTTTTCGTCATCATTTTCAGTGAAACGAGAAACAAATATACAAACATCAGTTGACACTGTAAGACGTCGGTTTCGAGAGCTGGTCTTCTATGTAGGAAACCTGCGCTCAAGCCTCTACTTACACAGACGCATATGGACCATCGTCTCGGGTTTGCGCTCGAATATCTGTCCAAGAGCGAGCAGTTTTGGGAAACTGTTATATTTTGTGACGAGAAGACTTTTTGCAACGACCAACAGGGAAGACTGCACTGCTGGCGCTGGCGTCCAGGAAAAACCAGGTAATGAACATTTACTTATTTTGCCTTATATTTTTACGTGGTAGCCTAGGTGTGATATACTTTGTATTATAGGCCTAGTCTGTATACATGCTAAAGCTTTAATGAATAGTAATTCCTCTTACACTGGTTTTTAAACCTGCTGACAAATATCTTTAATGGAAGTTACGATGTAATCAGGGAGAAATAATGCAAGAGAAGATATAAATTAATCTGACCTAGGGTGGGAGTTGGGAATTGTCATTACTGAGGAAGCAGTTTAAATGTCTATAAAATCCCGCCTCCGCTTCTTCGTACCGCCTCGCTTCGAAGTGTTGCTTGGCGGGAAACCAGTCGCAGAGGAAGTTCGTGCTAGCTTTCCTTCGAGTCTCGCGAATGTTTGAATACACATTGCACTGACTTAAAAGTCGTTTAAGGTTACTATGCTATGACAACTTTCCTTATGCCTCTTTTCCGAATTCATAATATATACTATTAGGCCTACAACCAAAGATTTCTTTTAATTATTTCACTGTAAAACTAAGTCTGGCAGAAAATACAACTGACGTAGCTGTTTCTAATATTTAAATAAGTTTTGGTTAAATGCATATTAAAGAACTGTATATATTATATATATATATATATATATATATCTATATATTAATATTCTATATATATATATAGATATTATATATACACTAGTTTTATAGAATAACCTTATAGTGTTTTCTTAACAATGCACTTCAAGTCTTAAAAGTTAAAAGTTCGGTGTTATAAGCAATATTACTGAAAGTATGGCTTAATAAAAGCGCCAGTTCTTTTTTTCTAATCCATAAGATCTATTGATGAGACGAAGAACTGCAGTTAAACAGTTTCTTTTATATTTAAAAGTAAGCCCACTGTCATTGTTTCTCTCCGAATATCTGTAAATTTATATTTTCTCTAAATCCTTCTCTCTATTTTTTTCAGATTTGAGGATAAATATGTAGAACCAAATCGACGAAGTGGGAGGATAACCGCTGGCCTTTGGTTTGGGGGTTGGATGGCGTCTTGCGGACCAGGTGCTTTAGTGCCAATCCATGAGCGATTAAATGGCAGGCAGTATGTTGACATTCTTGACGAGGTGCTGATTCCATCTGTTAGGATGCTACTGATTCCGGAACCGTTGCCCATATTCTTGGGCAATGGACAACTCCTCTGTTCATAATAGCATGCCAGTAAGAAAGTGGTTACAGCAGCATCCAGAAGTTATTCAGATCGAACTGGCCTGCAAAATCTCCGGATCTCATCCCATTGAAAATTTATGGGCCATTTGACAAAGCAATGGGATGGCTCCGTTCTGAACAGTAAACAAGCCATCATAAGCCATTGCTTGTCAGTGTGGGAGTCAATGCGTGGGGAAAATATTTGCAGTAGACTGGTTGACAGTATTCCTAGACGGCTTAATTCGGTAATAGACAACCTAGGCTCACAAATATACTATAATTAACCCTCTCACTCTCTCTCTCTCTCTCTCTCTCTCTCTCTCTCTCGTCTCTCTCTCTCTCTCTCTCTCTCTCTCTCTCTCTCTCTCTCTCCTCTCTCTCTCTCTCTCTGTATGTATGTATGTATGTGTAGCTATATAGTGTTATGGTACTTGTTTTAAAAGACGAGGTTGTGTTTACTCTATGTTTGCTGGAATTTGTATATTATTTTTCACAGGGACCTATATATTTCAAAGAATTATACGTATTTTTTAAAAATAATTATATTTGGTATACCATTTACTTAACCTATACCGTTTTTATTATCAATCATATTCATTGTTTGCTACTTGGTTTATTAATGCCTTTACTAAGTACCGTTATTATTATCAATCATATTCATTATTTGCTGCTTGGTTTATTAATGCCTTTACTAAGTTACATTTCTTGAGATCTACCTAAGATTTCATTAGACCCAACTGGTGAGGGTGCATAGTGGACCCGCCAATGGCTTAGCTTGCCTTCACCCGGTTTAGGCCCAAAGTGTGCCTTTTCGCGCTTTCTCGATTATTTATCATTCTCATTAAGCCTATAGGCTATGGAAGAAAAAATAATGACGGAAGTATACCACACCAAGACTGTGGAAGAATTTCACAAATCCTGCTTTATGGTCTTATAGACACCCTTCATAAGTTACAAAGATTTGATGCAACTTGTTGCTGTCTGGAATATAGCCCAGTATGTTATAAAGCCAATAGCATTGGCCTAGCCATTATTGTTTTATAATACGTTGCAGTTGTCATTCTGTAGAATCTGCACTCGACAGTTGTAGCTGATAATATCCGACCTGATTATAGTCTTCCATTCCTAAAGTAAAAGTAAAATAATATAAATTAGTTGTGTTTCTAATAGCGAAGATTACTCTTCACCTCGCTTATTTATTCAGTTATTTATTATTTACTTTTCTTCAAACTGAAGAAACCCCTCGGGAGACTAGACTTATGTAGCACTAGCTATAACCTAAGCCTAAGCCATAATTTATTGCAAGTATCGAAATCATGATCTCGACTAACATTTTTGCTTTTATACACAAAGCCACAAAAGCTAAAAGTAATAACTTCGAATTCATATCCCAAATGCACCCATTTTTATCATTAGACTATGCTCTGCTCAACTTTTCTCTTGCTCTCCATCGCGATGTCCTCTTTCACAGTGTCCAGACTGACGATTCCACACGACTCATGGAAGTCACGGTGATCTGAAGTTTTCATGCTACAGTAACGTATTTAGTTTTCGTTCAGAAATATTGTAGCGTGAAATATTTTTGGTTTTCAGGTTCCAATATATTTCAATTATAAGATTCTATATAACAAGTGACCAACTTTTCCTCATATATACACATTTATAAAATACAAGATTTAATACTAAGTGGCAACTTGAGAACAACGCTTGTCCAGTACAAAAATAAAAAAGTCACACGAGTTTTGCTGCATACTGTACTAGTATGTAAAATGTTTATTGATAATTTCAGTTATTTAATAAAAATAATAATAGTAATAAAACTTTAATTACAAAATTCATAATGGTCGTATTTTAAAGAGATGAAAATGACCTTTCCATTTCACTTGTAAGGATAATTCCTCTTACTGAGATGAGAGAATTTTTATGGTAGATGCATGTGTTTATTATATTTTCAAATAATAATAATAATAATAATAGAAGTAGTAATAATACGATAACTAATTTCAAAAGAAAATTCTTCCCTTTGTCTTTTTCTGTATCAATTTCCCTAACTCAACTCGAGTGACACTCGGAGCTTAATGCCATACAATGATCAACGAATTTAATGGTTTTATGTAATTCTCTCTCTCTCTCTCTCTCTCTCTTTTACTGAGATGAGGTAATTTTCATGGACATGTATGTAATAAGTTTATCATTAATATTTTCCAATAATAATACTTATTAACTTTAAGTACAAAATTCATATCTTGAGTATTTTAAATACAACAATCATTCCATTTCTCTCTTTTAAATACTGTAAGGACAACTCTCTCTCTCTCTCTCTCTCTCTCTCTCTCGTCTCTCTCTCCTCCTCATCTCTCTCTCTCTCTCTCTCTCTCTCCACAAGATACTTGTCATATATTTGGTGTTTCTATTTCTTCCTTTTATCTCTCTCGCTCTCAGCAAAAGAATTGATAGACAGACAAACAGAATTGCACAGTCCTCTCTTTCTCTCTTCTCTGGAGAAATATATGTACGTATTTATGGAAGGGGGAAAAAGTTGCCGACAGACGTTCATTTCAATTTATTGAAACCGTAAGGAGTTATTTCTCTCTCTCTCTCTCTCTCTCTCTCTCTCTCTCTCTCTCTCTCTCTCTCTCTCTCTCTCTCTCTTGTATTTTAATGAAAATATACAGTAATTTGTGAATACACAGTGTTGCACATGAAAAAAGTAAATTAGTGATAATTTTAGAGATACGGCCCTAAGAAAAATTGCAAATTAGTAGTGAAATTTTCCCTGTGGACATGTTTTCAAGAACGTCGTTCCGGCTTACGACGATTTTCGGGTTACGACGCGTCTTAAGAACGGAACCCCCATCGTAACCCGGGGACCGCCTGTATAAAACTTTATGTAACAGCTCATTTTAAATGGTACAAACATTTCGACAATCTCACAAAAAAAATTCAAATTTTTTTCGGAAGAGTTATTGCGCGGACGTAAGGAAAATGTTTTTTTTTTTTTTTTTTTTTTCATAAATTCACCATAAATCGAAATATTATGCTAGAGACTTTCAAGTCGTTGCAAAATGAAGGTAAATGATTGAATATTACTAGAATATAAGAGTTTTAGCTTACAATTGCGTTTTTCGATCATTTCGGTAGAGTCAAAGTTGACCGAAAGTTGACATTTTTGCACAACGTTATTTATATGAAAATATTTCAAAACTGATAAAAGCAGCTACAACCATGGGTTGTTTTTAGTTGTATTGTGCATGAAATTGCGCACATTTCCATATATAAAACTTTGTGTAACGGCAAATTTAAAATGGTGCAAACATTAGGACAATCGCACGAAAACATTTATCGGAAGAGTTACCGCGCGAACGTAAGGAAAAAGTTTTTTCATAAATTCACCATAAATCGAAATATTGTGCTAGAGACATCCAATTTGTTTCAAAATTAAGGCAAATGATTGAATATTACAATAATATAAGAGTTTTAGCTTACAATTGCGTTTCTCGACCATTTCGGTAGCGTCAAAGTTGACCGAAGGTTGAAATTTTTGCACTTATCATTATATATATGAAAATATTTCAAAACTGATAAAAGCTACAATCATGAGTATTTTTTTGTTTTTTTTTTTACATGAAATTGCGCACATTTTCATATATAATACTTCATGTAAAGGATAATTTAAAATGGTGCAAAAATTATGTCAAAGTGACAAAATAATTTCCAAGATGTGTCACTGATACTTTTTAGTGCGATAAGAAAGAAATTCGCGCCTGCGTAGCGATTGTAAACAAAACAACGCCTTAATCCGTGAACTCCCATCATCCCCCAAGGTGCGTGATTCAAAAGTTTTTGGCTGGTAGGCCTATAAGTATTTTTCCGCGAATTTTTAAAAAAACTTTTTTTGAGTCGACGTATGATAAGTCCATTCGGCATACGGGAGACATTTTGACTTGTCGTTTAATACGTCCATTCGGCGTAAGAGGGTTAAGTTGACTTATAACAATTTGTGTAATAAAAATCCAAGATTAAGTTCTTCGTTAACAGATTATTAAGGTGTTTATCACCCAAATTATTTGTTTATAGGTTAGTAAGGCTTGCTCATACAATAATTTGCTTATCTTGACCCGTGTTTTTAAACTTAAATTACTTTTTTTTATTCTTCTCTATAGGCTTAGAGATTAGCTGTCATATTTGACCACTGTACGTAAATTAGTTAGTGTGGTAAATTTACATTCTAGACCTCTAGTACTCTGTTACTGATGATGTTAGTAACAAATAGCTTAATTGTAAATCTGATCATCTTATTCTGATTGTGTTATACAAGAATTGGCTAGATCTTTAGTTACTTTCCCTCCACCTTGTTTTTCTTTCATTACCTCCAGCAACCATCAATGAAGTTGTTTCCAGGTTATGATGCTTGTCTTGTCTTTGTACGTTGACAAGATTCTTAAAAGTTATCAATGGGTTTCTGTGAAGTTTATTTATGACTAAGGTGCGATGAAATAAATTGAATATATTTTTTAGCATACAGTTGCTCTGTAGATTTATTTTTATAATTTTCCTTTGTGTTGTCGTCGTCGTCGTCTTAACTTAATCTGTATTTGAGATCTCTGTTTGTGTTGAGTGTCTTCCAGCTGTTTCTATCTTAAACAGCTCATTTCATAAGCTAATTTGGCAGATGTTTTACACATGGATCCCCTTTGTGACTCCAACCTACCCTATTTATCTGGTCTTGAGTCCAGCCCCAAGTTGGGGGGCCTTTGTTCTGATTTCTGAAATGAGTAGATGTAATTTAGTGGCAATATCAGGTGTCATGTGGCTGTTGTTGGGAAAAAGTGCTATCAGAGCTGAGACTGCATGATTACAATAAATAGAATAATAAAACTGAGTTGCGATTAAAGGGGAAGTATAGGCAAATTGGTTCCAGGATATGGTACCATTTATTAAAATTATAGTAAATTGGAATTCAGTTTCTTAACCCTTTAACGCCGGTTAGACGTATTAAACGTCGACATAAATTGTCTGTCGGGTGCCTAACCGACGTATGGTACATCAATAAAAAAAGTTTTTTTTTTAAATTTGCGGAAAAATACTTACTTATAGGCCTACCAGGTGAAAACTTTTGAATCATGCGTCTTGGGAGATGCTGGGGGCTCACGGATCAAGGTGTTGTTTTGTTTACAATCATTACGCAGGCGCGCACGCGCAAATTTCTTTCTTGTCACACTAAAAAGTATCAGTGACACATCTGGGAAATTATTTCGTCACTTTGACATAATTTTTGCACCATTTTAAATTAGCCGTTACATGGAGTATTATATATGAAAATGTGCGCAATTTCATGTAGAATACAACTAAAAAATACTCATGATTATAGCTTTTATCAGTTTTGAAATATTTTCATATAAATAACGATGTGCCAAAATTTCAACCTTTGGTCAACTTTGACTTTACCGAAATGGTCGAAAAACACAATTGTAAGCTAAATCTCTTATATTCTAGTAATATTCAATCATTTACCTTCATTTTGCAACAAATTGGAAGTCTCTAGCACAATATTTTGACTTATGGTGAATTTATAAAAAAAAAAAAAAAAAAAAAAAAAAAAATTTTCCTTACGTCCGCGCAGTAACTCTTCCAAAAAAATCAGAAATTTTTTTGTCCGATTGTAGCAATGTTTGCACCATTTTAAATTAGCTGTTAGCCAAAATTTCAACCTTTGGTCAACTTTGACTACCGAAATGGTCGAAAAACACAATTGTAAGCTAAAACTCTTATATTCTAGTAATATTCAATCATTTACCTTCATTTTGCAACAAATTGGAAGTCTCTAGCACAATATTTTGATTTATGGTGAATTTATAAAAAAAAAAAAAAAAAAAACATTTTCCTTACGTTCGCGCAGTAACTCTTCCAAAAAAATCAGAAATTTTTTTGTTCGATTGTAGTAATGTTTGCACCATTTTAAATTAGCTGTTACATAAAGTTTTATATATGGAAATGTGTGCAATTTCATGCACAATATAACTAAAAAAAACCCATGGTTGTAGCTTTTATCAGATTTCAAATATTTTAATATAAATAACGATAACTGCCAAAATTTCAACCTTCGGTCAACTTTGACTCTACCGAAAAGTTCGAAAAACGCAATTGTAAGCTAAAACTCTTATATTCTAGTAATATTCAATCATTTACCTTCATTTTGCAACAAATTGGAAGTCTCTAGCACAATATTTTGATTTATGGTGAAAAAATTTTTCCTTACGTCTGCGCGGTAACTCTTCCGAAAAAAAATCAGTAATTTTTTCGTCCAGTTGTCGTAATGTTTGCACCATTTTAAATTAGCAGTTACATAAAGTTTTATATATGAAAATGTGCGCAATTTCATGTAGAATACAACAACAAAATTTTGAATTTTGTAGCTTTTCTCATTTTTGAAATATTTGCCTATAAATCACGATAAATAGAAAAAAAACCACGTTCGGTCAACTTTGACTCTACCGAAATGGTCCAAAAAAAGCAATTGTAAGCTAAAACTCTTACAGTCTAGTAATATTCAGTCATTTATCTTCATTTTGAAACAAATTTGAAGTCTCTAGCACAATATTTAGATTTATGGTGAATTTAAAAAATATAAAAATTTTCCTTCCCTCCGCACATGGATTCTCCGCCGCAAATCTCCGAAATGCGTACGTCGCATTCTCATAATATTTGCTCTGTTTCATATTAGGCGTTTCATAGAGTTTTATATATGAAAATGTGCGCAATTTCATGTAAAGTACAACAAAAAATGATTGAAGGTTGTAGCTTTTCTCATTTTTGAAATTTTTGCATATAAAAAAATATATTAAAAAATTCGACATTTGGTCAACTTCAACTCATCCGAAATGGTCAAAAACTGCAATTGTAAGCTAAAACTCTTACAGTATAGTAATATTCAATCATTTATCTTCATTTTGAAACAAATTGGAAGTCTCTAGAACAATATTTATATTTATGGTGAATTTAAAAAAAATAATAATTTATACGTCCGCGCATTACGAATTCATGCATCATTTTGTGATAATATTTTCTCTGTGTTGCTTTGATCATTTTACAATGTGTTACCTACCAAAATGATCGCAATTTAGTGTACAATACAACGAAAAAAATTTTGTTTTTGCGCTATCATATATCGCATTATTTATATATGATAATGATATTTTTTTAATTTCTGATGGTTGCATACTAAACTTCAGGCAATGACAAAAAAAGGAGCCAAAAACGAACTCTTAATCTTGAAAACTAAGCACGCTAGGATTTAAAAAGAAAAATATTTTTTCCGCTTCAGCGCTCACTCCGAGACCCCCTCGGCATACAGGAGACGATTTTTATCATACCCCTTCGGCGTTAAAGGGTTAAACAGAAATCTTTAATAAAAAATAATATCTAGTCATCAAGCTAAAGTTTTAATGAAGAGACAGCAGGTATATAAAAAAGGAAAAATAACATGACAAACTAAGTTAATGTTCAAGAGGATATATAAAGTAGATAGGGGAAATTACAAATGTTTGTAGATCTGAAACTTGGACCAGTTTGGCGAGTTTAAAGTTCTTTGGGGCTTTCAATCTTCTATGTCACATTCATTAATTCTTGTCTGCTTGTTACATGAAGTACTATATTGTAAGAGAAGAAGCAAAAAGTAAAAGCATGTAGCCTAGCCCTTAAACACTGAGCCGGTGTTTCCGAAAGTGTCTCCCTCATGCTGGCGGCGTTCGTGAGTTAGCACCGAAGTGGGAAAAATTTTTTTTTTTTTTTTTTTTCTAAATCACAGCACGCTTAGTTTTCAAGATTAAGAGTTCATTTTTGGCTCATTTTTTTGTCATTGCATGAATTTTAGTATGCAACCATCAGAAATGAAAAAAAAAATCATTATCATATATAAAAATTGGAATATATGACAGCGCAAAATAAAAATTTCATATATAATTGTATAGAAATCTCACTATGAGCAAAACGGTTAAAGCTGAGTTAATTATTTTGTTGTTGTATTGTACACTAAATTGCAATGATTTTGGTATATAACAAATGGTAAAACGATCAAAGCAACACAGAGAAAATATTATCACAATATGATGCATGAATTCGTAACGCATGGACATAAAAAAAAAAGTTTTAAAAATTCACAATAAATCGAAATATTGTGCTAGAGACTTCCCGTTTGTTGCAAAATGAAGTTAATTGATTGAATATTACTTGAATGTAAGTGTTGTAGCTTACAATTGCAGTTTTTTACCATTTCGTTCGAGTTAAAGTTGACCGAAGGTCGAATTTTTTCTATTTATCGTGATTTATTTGAAAATATTTCAAAACTAATAAAAGCTACAACCATGGTTTTTTTTTTTTTTTTTTTTTTTTTTTTTTTTTTTTTTTTTTTTTTTTTTTTTTTTTTTTTTTTTTTTTGTATTCTACATAAAATTGTGCACATTTTCATATATAAAACTTTATGTAATGGCTAATATAAAACGGTGCAAACATTATGACAATTGGACGGAAGAATTTCTGATTTTTTTCAGCAGAGTTACCGCGCGGACGTAAGGAAAAAGTTTTTTCAAAAATTCATCATAAATCGAAATATTGTGCTAAAGACTTCCAAGTTGTTGCAAAATAAAGGTAAATGATTGAATATTACTAGAATGTAAGAGTTTTAGCTTACAATTGCGTTTTTTTACTATTTTGGTCGAGTCAAAGTTGACCGAATGTTGAAATTTTGGCACGTATCGTTATTTATATGAAAATATTTCAAAACTGATAAAAGCTACAACCATGAGTTGTTTTATGTTGTATTCTACATGAAATTGCGCACATTTTCATATATAAAACTTTATGTAATGGCTAATATAAAACGGTGCAAACATTACGACAATTGGACGAAAGAATTTCTGATTTTTTCGGCAGTTACTATGTGGACATAGGGAAATTTTTTTTTCAAAAATTCACCATAAATCGAAATATTGTGCTAGAGTCTTCCATTTTCTTGTAAAATGAAGGTAAATTATTGAATATTACTAGAATGTAAGAGTTTTAGCTTACAATTGCGTTTTTTTTTTTTTTTTTTTTTTTACTATTTTGGTAGAGTCAAAGTTGACCGAACGTTGAAATTTTGGCACGTATCGTTAATTATATGAAAATATTTCAAAACTGATAAAAGCTACAACCATGAGTTGTTTTTTGTTGTATTCTACATGAAATTGTGCACATTTTCATATGTAAAACTTTATGTAACAGCTAATATAAAACGGTGTAAACATTACGACAATTGGACAAAAAAAGTTCTGATTTTTTCGGCAGTTACTGAGCGGACGTAAGAAACAGTTTTTTTTAAAATTCACCATAATTAGAAATATTGTGCTAGAGACTTCCAATTTGTTGCAAAATGAAGGTAAATGATTGAATATTACTAGAATGTAAGAGTTTTAACTTACAATTGCATTTTTCGACCATCTCAGTCGAGTCAAAGTTGACCGAAGGTTGAAATTTTGGCACTTATTCTTATTTATATGAAAATATTTCAAAACTGTAAAAGCTACAACCATGGGTTGTTTTTAGTTTTATTATGCATGAAATTGCGCACGTTTTCATATATAAAACTCTATGTAACAGCTAATATTAAATGGTGCAAAAATTACGTCAGAGATGTGTCGCTGATGCTTTTTAGTGCAAAAAGAAAGAAATTCCTGCATGCGTGGCGGGGTAACGCTTGTAAACAAAACAACAGCTAGATCCTTTAACTCCCAGCATCCCTCAAGGCGCATGATTCAAAATTTTTCGCCAAGTAGGCTTATCTGCGAATATTTAAAAAAACTTTATAGCGTTGACGTATTTTACGTCAGTTAAGCACCCGACAGACAATATTCGTCGACGTAAAATACGTCCAGTAGGTATTTAACCCTCTTACTCCGACTGGACGTATTTTACGTCAACATTTTTTGTCTCCCGTGTGCTGACTGGACGTATTTTACATCGACTTACAAAAGTTTTTTTTAAAATTCGCGGAAAAATACTTAGACCTACCAGCCTTAAACTTTTGAATCACGCCCCTTGGGGGATGCTGGGAGTTCACAGATCAAGGTGTTGTTTTGTTTACAATCGTTACGCAGGCGCGCAAGCGCGAATTTCTTTCTTGCCGCACTAAAAAGTATCTGTGACACATCTCGGAAATTATTTCGTCACTTTGACATAATTTTTGTACCATTGTAAATTAGCTGTTACATGAAGTATTATATATGAAAATGTGCTCATTTTTATGTAGAATACAACAATAAAATACCCATGATTGTAGCTTTTATCAGTTTTGAGATATTTTCATATAAATAACGCTAATTGCCAAAATTTCAACCTTTGGTCAACTTTGACTCTCCGAAATGGTCGAAAAACGCAATTGTAAGCTAAAACGCTTATATTCTAGTAATATTCAATCATTTACCTTAATTTTTCAACTAATTGGAAGTCTCTAGCACAATATTTCGATTTATCGTGAATTTATGAAAAAACTTTCCTTACGTCCGCGTGGTAACTCTTCCGAAAAAAATCATACATGCGATTGTGGTAATGTTTGCACCATTTTAAAATTAGCCATTATATAAAGTTTTATATATGGAAATGTGCGCAATTTCATGCACAATACAACTAAAAACAACCCATGGTTGTAGCTTTTATCAGTTTTGAGATATTTTCATATAAATAACGATAATTGCCAAAATTTCAACCTTCGGTCAACTTTGACTGTACCGAAATGGTTGAAAAACGCAATTGTAAGCTAAAACTCTTATATTCTAGTAATATTCAAGCATTTACCTTCATTTTGCAACAAATTGGAAGTCTCTAGCACAATATTTCAATTTATGGTGAATTTATGAAAAAAATAACTTTCTTTATCCGCGCGGTAACTCTTCCGAAAAAATCATACGTGCGATTGTGGTAATGTTTGCACCATTTTAAAATTAGCCGTTACATAAAGTTTTATATATGAAAATGTGCGCAATTTCATGTAGAATACAACTAAAAATAATTGAAGGTTGTAGCTTTTCTCATTTTCAAAATATTTGCATATAAATCACGATAAATAGAAAAAAAACCACGTTCGGTCAACTTTGACTCTACCGAAATGGTCGAAAAACGCAATTGTAAGCTAAAACTCTTACAGTCTAGTAATATTCAGTCATTTATCTTCATCTTGAAACAAATTCGAAGTCTCTAGCAAAATATATAGATTTATGGTGAATTTAAAAAAAATCTTTCCTTCCCTACGCGCGCGGATTCTCCGCCACAAATCTCCGAAATACGTACGTCCCGTTCTCGGAATATTTGCTCCGTGTCATATTAGGCATTTCATAGAGTTTTATATATGAAAATGTGCGCAATTTCATGTAGAATAAAACGAAAAATATTTGAAGGTTGTAGCTTTTCTTATTTCTGAAATAATTGCATATAAAAAATATATATATAAAAAAATTTCGACATTCGGTCAACTTAACTCGTCAGATATGGTCGAAAACTGCAATTGTAAGCTAATACTCTTACAGTATAGTAATTTTCAATCATTTGTCTTCATTTTGAAAGAAATTGGAAGTCTGTCTCTAGAACAATATTTAGATTTATGGTGAATTTTTGAAAAAAATATTTGTTTACGTCCGCGCGTTACGAATTCATGCATTATTTTGTGATAAAATTTTCTCTGTGTTGCTTTTATCGTTTTACAATATGTTATATACCAAAATGATCGCAATTTAGTGTACATTACAACGAAAAAAAAGTAACTTGTTACCTTTAACTGTTTTGCACACAGCGCGATTTTAATACAATTATATATGAAATTTCATTTTTGCGCTATCATATATCGCATTATTTATATATGATAATGATAATTTTTTTCATTTCTGATGTTTGCATACTAAACTTCAGGCAATGACAAAAAAAAGGAGCCAAAAATGAACTCTTAATCTTGAAAACTAAGCGCGCTGTGATTTTTTGAAAAAAATATTTTTTCCGCTTCCGCGCTCACTCCAAAACCCCTCCGGCACATGGGAGACAATTTTTTATTTACCGCTCCGGCGTAAGAGGGTTAAAGGCTAGTAAAGCACACCCAAATGGGTTGTTCATCAGTTAGAGATCAAAATTGGAGCAATACTAAACCAGGAAGTTTGACCCTTAACACTCACTCTTGCTCGTACAAACAGCCTTTCAGGAAGGGATATGTGCAAGCAAAAATTAGTTACTTCCATGGTGGCAAGAAAGTACACTTATTGGATAGTTAATGTGCATTGTGAACTGGTTTGAAGTTTTTAGGAACTTAGTTGACCAACAACTATATGAGAAGGCATGTGCAAGGTTTTGTTTGCCATGAAATACTGTCATTGAAGTATTTCATGCTTTAAATGTAAATTTGTATGTACTGAAGTTAAAAATGTTTGAGTATTATGGTACTTTATAAAATTATTGTAGTTTTCTGCCGTTTCTTTTTGAAATAGAAATTTAAGTGTTTAAATTTTTCCCAAGATTCTGGTGTGGTGGGTGAATACCAAAGTGGCATTACATATGGGAAGCTCCGGACATGGTGGGAAGAATAATATGAATTCCAATAGCCATGGCAGCCAGTACGCTTGCTCATCTCTCTGTGATGAGATTGTTATCCTGTGGCGTTTGGCAGCACTCAACCCAGCTCTGTCCCCAAAGGAACGCGATCAGCTAATGGTGCAGTTTAAAGGCTGGCATTTGAAGATTCTTGAGAAAGTAGCAAAAAGTAAAGGTATGTCATTTTGTGTTTTTTTTTAATTGAAAAACTTTCTTACAAGCCCATTTATGAAAATTAACCTTACTGCATATGAAATGGACCGAGTCACACCAACTTTATAGTTGTTCCGGTACGATATACAAACCATCGGTCTTTTTACAATAGGAAGGTAACTAGCGGCAGCTGGGACGGTCGTAAGCTTCGAACAAGGGAGTTCAGTAGTTAACTGCTTGTCCGACAGTGCGCGCGCAGCACGAATGGGAGGTGAAGAACCACTTTTGCTTTCAGCCGTGTGGTGTGAGGACGTGTTCGCCATCGCTCTCTGCCCGCTTCGTCGTCGTATGCTTTGGATATTATTGTTTCATACAATCAACTTACCTGTCAGATATATACATAGCTAAGACTCCGTCGTCCCCGACAGAAATTCAAATTTCGCGCCACTCGCTACAGGTAGGTCAGGTGATCTACCGGCCTGCTCTGGGCGGCAGGACTAGGAACCATCCCCGTTTTCTATCATATTTTCTCTGTCGCAGGTGGTATCAACATTGTTGCTATTACCTCCTGACTTAGATTCTTATTTCATCCTTTGATCATCGTTTCTCGGCTTTTTGGTGACGTATCTGGATCGTGTTTTTGGCATTCGCTACTGTGGACTGTTTTTGGAATTGCTTTTTGGATTTTTCTCAGTATGTCTGATTCAAATGTGAGTGTGAGAATGTGTGTGAATGTAGGCTGCAGGGTGAGGATACCGAAGGCTTCGGTTGATCCTCACACTGTATGCCGTAAATGTAGGGGGTTTCAGTGTTCTGCTAATAATACTTGTAATGAATGCGAGGGATTAAATGCAGAAGAGTGGAAGACTTTAACTTCTTATTTGAAGAAGTTAGAGAGGGATAGGGTTAGACGTCTGAAAGGTGTGAGTTCAAGGCCTATTGAGCCTTTTACTGATAATTCTAATCCTACTGATTTAGATTCTCCCTATGTTTCTCATTCACAAAGTGTACTTTCGGAATCGGCCTCGGAAATCGCCGATCTGAAAGCTACGATTCGAGACATGAAGTCCAAAATGGCGGACTTACAAGGTAAGGCTAGTGAAAGTGAGCATTACAGTGAAGTGAGTTCTCCCAGTGTTGTGGAGGGGGCGTTTGATCGTCCCTGCGACGCTCCCAGGCCTAGACCTCTTCCAAGCTCCCATGCCCAGAGGAGAAGGAAAGTCGAAAGCCTTAAGGAGGTCGTGGGGAATCCCCAACGGTCAGACGTCCCTTCAGCTAGCTCTGTTTCGTGGCAGGCTGCTCAAGGGCGCTCTAGAAAAAGCGTCCTTCGTGAGTGTTTCTCATCCTCTCCCTCTCCCTCACCTAAACGAGGGTGGAAGGAGTCGAAGTTATCGAGACCTCTGAAGCGTCATATGAAAGAACCCGAAATTGATTCGAGCCCAGAGCGTTTCTCAGATGACGCTCCCTCTTCTATTAAGAAGGCGAAGGTGGCGTCAGCGTCACCCGACGAGTACGCAGAAGTACCCTTTCCTACTTCTCCCCCGAGTGATGACGAAAGGCGTCATGCAGTTGACGTGGGAGAAGCTTCAAGGAGAATTATTATGGCAGTTCAAGAGCAACTGACCTCTCTAGTGGGAGTTTTAGCGCCTCGTAGGAAGGACGTTGCGCTTCCAATCAAGAAGTCTCGTCCTCTCTCCCCTGCTAAACGAGAAGCGTCATGCAGACGTGAAGCTTCCAAACATCTTACAGAAGCTTCGGGTTCGAGAGCGAGAGCGGTTGCTTACGAAAGTTTCGTAACGCCAGAGAGACGTGAGACGTCTTTTAGACATGAAGCGTCTTTGAAAGCTGTTGGTAGACGTGAAGCTCCGACCAATATTTTGGCGCCAAATAGGATGCCTTTTGAGAGCGGAGCGTCTTCCAGGCGCGAGGCGTCATCCGGACGTCAGCAGCCAAGTAAGCAGGAGACGTCAGCCAGGACGCTTGGCGGACGAGAAGCGTCACCCAAGCGGGAAGCGTCTTCTTCTTTTCGAGAGAAGCCTGAGCTTTTGGCGCCTTCCAAGGCTATTAAAGCGGGGAAGAGGAAAGAATATCATTCCCTTAGCCCCTCTCCTATTAGGAGTTTGTCTCCTCCAGAGGAGGAACGTACAGAAAGGGGAGCGGAGACTCATTTAGATCCCGAGTTGGAAGGAAACTCGGATGATGAATATCAAGGAAGAGAAGGACTGTCGAACTATAAAGTTTTGACTGCCTTGCTTCTTGAGGAATATGGAGACGAATTGACTCCTGCCGCTCCTCCTTCTCCGCGCTCTCTGTTTTCGAGTGCTAAGACGAAGAAGTCTTCGTCTTTTCTCAAAATGAAGCCCACCATTTCTATGAAGAGGGCTCTACAATCCTTAGACTCGTGGATGAAGTCTAAGAAAGACGGTCTTCTGCATGCCTCCAGCGAGACTAGCTGGTAAAAGAGGCATTTGGTATCAGACGGGAGAGAATATGGGTATTGCTCTCCCGTCTACGTCAGAAGCAGACTTTTCGACCTTAGTTGACGCTTCACGTCGACAAGGTCTCAACTCGGCACGGATTACGTGGGGCATTTCTGAACTGGACCATCTCCTCAAGGGACTCTTTCATGTATTGGAAGTTTTCAGCTTCTTAGATTGGTCCCTTGGGGTGATGTCCAAGAAAGCCCATGATTCGGAAGGAATCGAACCGGAAGCCCTTTTGTGCATATTGTCTTGTATAGACAAAGCGGTACAGGATGGCTCTTTTGAAATCTCCTCTTTGTTTGGAGCAGGTCTTCTAAAGAAGAGGACGGTATATGGTGCCTTTTTAACCAAGGCAGTCTCCCACGCTCAGAGGGCAGCGCTGCTGTATTCGCCGTTGTCTGACTTTTTGTTCCCTTCTCAGTTGGTGAAGGACATTGCTCATTCATTAACTGAGAAGGCGACTCAGGATCTTCTGACGCAGTCAGCAAGGAAGAAGAAGCCTGCTTCTACATCTGACAAGAAAGGACCGAGTACATCGGTTCAGCCCTTTCGAGGTGGTCCGACCTCCAGACCTCCCGCAAGAAGGAAGGCTCCGGAGAAGAGAGGTAGGTCTGCCTTTCGTCCCTTTAAAAAGGGAGGGAAAATGAAGCTTCTCTCCTCCAAACACCAGTAGGTGCCAGGCTCCTGGGATTTGTGGAGGCCTGGACACTTATAAACGCAGACGTGTCATCGTTGGCTATAATAAGGAAGGGATATCGTATCCCTTTCCTGAACACTCCTCTCCTAACGTCAATACCAAGGGAACTAACAGCCAAGTACAAGGATCCTGTGCTGAGGGATACTCTTCGATCGATGGTGGAACAAATGTGGGACAAGAGAGTGATAGAACTAGTACTAGAATCAAAACTCCCCGGTTTTGGGGTTTTACAATCGCCTTTTTCTGGTTGCGAAAGCCTCGGGAGGCTGGAGACCAGTACTGGACGTCAGCTCTCTGAACAAATTTGTTCGGAAGGAGAAGTTCTCCATGGAGACTTCTGCTTCAGTCCTGGCGTCATTACGACAAGGAGATTGGATGGTGTCTCTAGATCTCCAGGACGCCTACTTTCACGTCCCGATCCACCCTTCATCGAAGAAGTACCTCCGTTTCATGACGGGGGAAGGATCTTTCAGTTCAGAGCCTTATGTTTCGGCCTGTCCACAGCTCCTCAGGTCTTCACAAGCCTGATGAAGAATGTGGCGAGGTTTCTTCACCTCAAAGGAGTAAATATCTCTCTGTATCTGGACGACTGGCTCATCAGGGCCAGATTAGAGAGACAGTGTTTGGAGGACCTGAAGTTAACTTTAGATCTGATCAAAGCGTTGGGATTGCTCGTGAACCTCGAGAAGTCGCAGCTGACCCCCAGACAGGACTTAGTCTATCTGGGGATTCGGATGGATTCTCGGGGTTTTCGAGTATTTCCTTCGCAAGAGAGAATCGCAAAAGGTTTGCGGATAGTCTCTCTCTTCTTAAGGAAGGAACATACGTCGGCGAGGGAATGTTGAAGCCTTCTAGGGACCCTTTCCTCGCTCGAACAGTTCTTCCCACTAGGAAGACTTCATTTACGTCCGCTTCAATTCTTCCTCAAGAAGTCTTGGAGTTGGAAAACTGGACAACTTTCGGACGTCTTTCCCATTCCAGTGGAGATAAGATCGCACCTGGAATGGTGGTTGCCCCCTCTGGAAGAGAACAAAGGGATCTCTCTAAGGACACAGAACCCAGACCTAGTGTTGTACTCCGACACGTCAGAGAAAGGTTGGGGAGCAACATTAGGCTCGAAGGAGGTGTCAGGCACCTGGGAACCAGCGCAAGGTGACTTGGCACATAAACTGCAAAGAGCTCTTCGCCGTGCATCTGGCTTTGAAGAGTCTAGAACCTCTGGTGTCGAACAAAGTAGTGCAAGTAAACGTGGACAACACCACCGCACTTGCCTACATTCGAAAACAGGGAGGGACTCACTCCTCGTTCCTTTACGAACTGACGAGAGACCTTTTTGCTTTGGACGTCTCACAGGAACATCTCCCTTCTGACAAGGTTCGTGCAGGGAGTAAAGAATGTGAGGGCGGACAGACTCAGCAGGAGGAACCAGGTCCTTCATACAGAGTGGACCCTACACGAGGAAGTGTGTCAAGATCTCTGGTCGCTGTGGGGGACACCTCATGTGGATCTCTTCGCCACATTCATTTCCAAAAGGCTGGCAGTCTTTTGCTCGGTCGCAGAAGATCCAAGAGCTCTTATGGTAGACGCCTTCCTGCTAGATTGGTCTCGAGTAGACGTATATGCTTTTCCTCCTTTCAAAATCCTGGGATTAGTAATGAAAAAGTTTGTGGCGTCAAAGGAGACGAGGATGACATTGATAGCCCCCTTTTGGCCGGCCCAAGATTGGTTCTCGGAGGTGGTAGAGTGGATCGTAGACTTTCCAAGATCCCTACCAAGAAGGACGGATCTTCTCAGACAACCGCACTTCAAGAGGTACCATCAAAACCTCCCCGCTCTCGCTCTGACTGCCTTTCGACTATCGAAAGACTTGTCAGAGCGAGAGGGTTTTCTCGCGAAGTGGCAAGCGCGATCGCGAGAGCACGCAGAACCTCCACTACGAAAGTATATCAATCGAAGTGGGAGGTTTTTAGAAGGTGGTGTAGATCTAAGATGTTGTCCTCCTCCACTACCTCTATAGCGGAAATTGCTGATTTCCTTCTATTCCTGAGAGAGCAATCTCATCTAGCTGTATCCACAATAAAGGGATACAGAAGTATGCTCTCGGCTGTCTTCAGGAATAGAGGATTAGATCTGGCAGATAATAAAGATCTCCACGATCTCATAAGGTCATTTGAGACTTCAAAGTCGAAGGAACCGGTCCCTCCGAACTGGAACCTAGACGTGGTCCTCAAGTTTCTTTCATCTGAAAGATTCGAACCTCCTCATCTGGCTTCGTTTCAAGACATCACCAGAAAATGCCTATTCCTATTATCTTTAGCTACGGCAAAGAGAGTTAGTGAATTACATGCTCTGCAAGATAAAGTAGGTTTCAAGGGAGACTCAGCTATTTGCTCGTTTAAGACACTGTTTTTAGCTAAGAATGAGAATCCCTCGAATCCCTGGCCTAAGTCATTTGAAGTCAAAGGCATATCGAGTCTCGTAGGAAGAGAAGCAGAAAGATCTCTATGCCCTGTAAGAGCTCTAAAGTTTTACATTCAGAGAAAGCATCAGATGGGAGGCTCTAGACAAGGTCTTTGGTGCGCGGTAAAAGACCCCACAAGACTGATGTCCAAGAATGCGCTGGCATTCTTTGTGAGGAACGTCATTACAGACGCGCATAAGGTCTGTTCTGACGAACAGTTACGACTGTTGAGAGTTAAAGCTCATGAAGTGAGAGCAGTAGCGACGTCTCTCTCGTTTCATAAGAATATGTCGCTTAAAAACATCATAGATACGACATTTTGGAGATGCAACTCAGTATTTGCATCTCATTACTTGAAAGACGTTCGTGTGACTTATGAGAAGTGTTTTTCTCTAGGTCCTTTCGTATCGGCGGATACGATTCTGGGTACGGGAGCCGACACCAATCCTTAAAAGTATATACTTTTCTTCTTTTTGGATATGGTCTGGAGTCTCTTCGAACAATGGAGGACTTGGTTTAGCACGGGCGGCCGTCTATGTTGTTCAGTAAGAGAATCCTGTCATATCTAATTAGATGAGTATAATTTTTTTTTTAGAAATTATGTATGTGTGCGTAGTGGTTTTGAGTTACGGTTGTTGTGACGAGTTCGGGGATAACTCGGAACAATCCTTAGTTCTAACATATGGTTAGGATCAGGTGGTCGGGATTGGTTGTGTGCTCCTTCATAAGGTGTATTGTCATATAAGTGGATCAGCACCCATTGACAAAGTCCTTTCAGGCTCTGCCGAGTAAGCGGATAAGACCCCATCGGCAGACCCACAAGAACTCTTGGCCATAGATCATATATCTCGCTAAAGTTTCTTGAGGTGATGCAGACTACTGGGCAAACACCCACGAAGTCTACCACCTATCAGGTAGGAACCAAGGTTTTATTTATACCTACAACATATGTTGTTTACCTGTCTATTCCATATAGTAGCTGTCTCTTACCCTCCACCGAAAGGTGCCAATCAGCTATGTATATATCTGACAGGTAAGTTGATTGTATGAAAATGATATTGTTATGTTACAATAAAGTTTCATACATACTTACCTGGCAGATATATACATAGCTAAGACTCCGTCGTCCCCGACAGAAATTCAAATTTCGCGCCACTCGCTACAGGTAGGTCAGGTGATCTACCGGCCTGCCCTGGGCGGCAGGACTAGGAACCATCCCCGTTTCCTATCATATTTTCTCTCTTCCACCTGTCTCCTGCGGGGAGGCTGGGTGGGCCTTTAATTGTATATATCTGCCAGGTAAGTATGTATGAAACTTTATTGTAACATAACAATATCATTTTTCTCTTCAACTGGTTTGTTTGTGTGTTAAAGTGAAAATTGTAAGTACATCTTTCTTTTCATTTTCATATTATTATTATTATGGATCAAGGAATGGAGCTATCCCCGCGCCCCCCCTTCAACCGGAGAGTGTGCCCTGGAGTGGAGGGCCACAAGTGTGGAGTATTCTGCTCATTCCCGGAAATAGATCCTCATGCCCTTTGCGCTCGGTGCCGAGGGCGCGAATGCTCTCGGGCCGAGCCGTGTGACGTTTGTGTAAATTGGTCGGAGGTGCAGTGGGTATTGTACGAGGGTAGGAAGAAACGAAGGCCTGTCAAGGAGTCGTTGGAAAGCTCTCCAGCGACTCCTTTAGTTACCGATACTTCGTCGTCTTTCCTGCCCCCAGCTCAGCTCCCACGTATGGCACCTTTCCCCTTTGGGGTGGGGTTTCGAGGTCCTTCTCTTTGCTTGATCCGTCGAGCGTAGAGGAGGGCGCTCGTTACCTTGACGTACAGTTGTGTTCGGGGTGGAGTACGACACACACGAGGGGGAACCCCTCCTGTGTACCCGACTGTTGCTTCCGCAGGTGCTTCTGCCGTGGGGGACGACCTTGGACAGGTGTGGGCGTCGTTGGGACTGCAGGGTGTCCCAAGTATCCAGGCGCTGCTCCAGCGTCTGGCGGGGTCTGGGACGGTCACCCATGGAGCGGTGACCACCACTAACACCACGATCTCTACTCCAGGGTACGCCGCCCCTCCTCACCTGGTATATACCCCCCACGTGATGTCGGTGACTCCTACAGCCTCCGTGCAGGGGCCGATTGCTGCCGTACCGAGGGGGGGCGTGCTGCCGCCGCCCGGGTTCTTCGTGCTGCCTCCCCCGGACTTCCGTTGCCCAAAGAGCTCACCCCTGGACCTGCCGCCGGTACCCAGGATGTCGCTGGCTGCTGCCTCGTCTCCTGGCTTACCTGCTGTACCTGCCGCTGCCGCTGTTCCTGCTATTCCTGCTGTTCCCGCACCTGCAGACGTCGTTCCAGCCCACGGTGTTGCTGCCCCAGACGCTGGTCTTTCCGGACAGGTGCAGCTGGGCCCTGTTGCTTCGGCAACAGCAGCCCTGGCTCCATCCTGGATGGTTGACTTGACGTCTGTCCTGAGGGAGCTGACAAAGAAGAAGAAGAGGAAGGTTTCGTCGTCGTCTTCATCATCTGCTTCGTCGCCTGCTGCCGCCTCTTCCCCTTCGACTTCCAAGGCTTCCAAGCCACGGAAGAAGAAGGCTGCCTCCTCCCCCCCCTAAGAAGGTTCCTTCGGGAATTTCTAAGGGCCCGTCCCACTCCGGTGGGATGGGGGGTCCTTCTGCTGGTCCTCCTGCTCCTTCGGGAACAGAGCCCGTCTCTACTTCCGCAAGGAAGAAGAAGACGGGGACCAGAGGGGTACTGGCTAACACCGGTACTTCCTCACCTGATGTTAAGGGCGTTGCCACTACACCAAGTTCCGTCTCAGCCTCTCGTCCGCGAGAGGTACCGAGTGTACGGTCGCCCACAGGTGGCCGTGCAGCCAAGAACCAGACGCCAGAGCTCGCTCAGCGCCAGGATCAAGGCACGGAGCGGAAGGCTGGCGAGAGCCGCTCAGGTGACTCTTGCCAGGCCAGCGGCCACTCTCTCAGCGACCAGCCGGTCACCCGGGTTGATGTGACGGTTCCAGACCGGCCACAGGCTGAGGCTGGGAAGAGGTCCCCCCGATCGCTGGCAACAGCCTCGGCTGGTACCAGCGGTTCGATGCGCTGCGAGGACACGCACCGGTCTCACCGCGACAGTGGTCTCTGCAGGTCTCCTGACCACCGCTCCCACCGGGACCGGACGGATAGGGGGACCAGTAGCAGCTCCTCTGATGCACGGGACCGGGGCCGCTGTTCTCGGTCCAGCGGCACGACCAGGCCTGCAACTCGATCCCCACTGCGGGTTGGTGATCGCTTGCAGCCCTCCAAGCACACCGGTTCTGCCAGTGAGCGAGGGGGGAGCATCAGGTCTTCCTCTCTCGTATCTTCAACTTCCTCGGGCTACACCGGGAAGGGCGAGGCACCAAAGAGTGATTGTGAGGGGCGCGCCCCTCGCGATCCCGTCACGACGCCGTATGTGCCAGGCACGGTCTTAGGATCGACCAGGTCTCACGCGCAAGTGACAGGAGGAGACCGAGAGGGGTCTGTCGCCGTTTCTCCTTCTGAAGGAGGAGGATCGCCGCTTCCATCTTCCGAGCCCACGTCCTGGCTCGAGTCATTTTGGGGTCCAAAAAAGGAACCAAAACCGACGGTGGGTCTGCCGCGATCAGAGCTGGCCGACTCTGTGCTAGACCAGGTGGAGTCTCGCGTCTCTGGACAGGAGGGTTCGCTGAAGTCTGGCAGGTTGTCTAAGCTACTTCCTCCTCCTCTACTGCGACAGCGGCGTTTCTATGTGCCATCCGAGGATCCAATGCCGCCCAAACAGGTGAACCCGGAGCTAGCCAGGCTAACTCTGGGAGTGTCTCTGCAGCAGCTCCTGTCAGAGAACCTCTGGTTCTCGCAGCAAGAGGCACTAGGCCTGGAATCCACCGCTATGGCGGCTTTCCAGGCAGTCTCCTGGTTAGACCTGTGTTCCCTCACAGTGTCTAAAGTCGCAGCCACCTCTGGGAATATTTCTCCTGAAGGGGACTCGGCTTTCAGGAGACTTTGCCAGTCTGGAGGTAGGGCTATTTCCTACCTCGCCCACCAGACGGTAAACCTGTGGGCCAACCTGGTACTCCGCCGTAGGGACGCAGTCCTTACCCGAGTATCCAGGGTGGCCGGGTGTGAGGCGGCACTTGGACTTTGCAACGGACCTATTCGGAGTTCCTCCTTTCTCTTCCCAGGAGAGATGGTGGACGCTGTGGTAGAAAGGCGGCACACTGATGACAGTGACCGCTTAGTACACCAGGCAGTCTCGAAGGCTTCTGGGCAGCCTCGAGGAACTGCGGCCAAGCCCAAGAGTTTGGCTAGGGCTTCTACGGCTGCTAAGACGGTTGCCCCGTCTAAGCCCCGAGGGAAGACTCTGCCTTCAACTTCTGCCAGGGGAGGTTGTCATCAGCCCCCCTCCGAACCCTCCTTCTCACGAGGAGGGGCAGGGAAGAAGTCGAAGAGAGGCGGGAAACGCTAGGGACGGCGTTCCCCCTCACCTGCTGCCGGAAGTTGGGGGGTGCCTGGTGAGCCATTGGGCAACATGGCAGCGCTACGGTGCGGAGACCTGGATAGTAGTCGTCCTTCGGGAGGGATATCTACTACCCTTCGAATCTCGGCCACCCCTCATCTCCGACCCGGTCCATCTTCAAACCTACGTCCTGGGAACATCAAAGGACGTAGCTCTTCAACAGGAGACCAAGACCATGCTGAGCAAAGGAGCTGTAGAGATCGTCAGGGATCAATCACCGGGCTTCTACAGCTGCCTTTTCCTGTTGGAGAAGTCTTCGGGGGGGGCTGGCACCCGGTGATAGATCTCTCTACTTTGAACCGATTTGTTCGCCACTCAGTTCACAATGGAGATGGCACGTTCCGTACTCGACTCCATCAGGGAGAATGATTTCATCCTTTCAGTGGATTTGAAGGACGCGTATTTTCCAGATACCTGTCCATCAATCCTCCAGGAAGTACCTCCGCTTCGTCCTCGACGGGACGGTGTACCAATTCGGGGCACTTTGCTTCGGTCTATCAACCGCCCCACAGGTGTTCACGCAAGTGTTCACTCTGGTGTCTGCTTTGGCCCACTCGTCCAGGATACGTCTTTTGAGGTATCTCGACGACTGGTTAGTCCTGGCGAGCCAGTTGCTACGGGACAGGGATCAACTCATGGAGTTCTGCCGTGATCTGGGGATCGTGGTGAACTTCGAGAAGTCCGATCTCGAACCCAAAGACCTTACAGACCTTACATCTTGTTCGGGTTGCCCCAGGTCCCTCAGTGTGAGGCACCTCTAATGTCTACCAGAGAGTTGCTAGTACATCTTCCGGTATATTTTGCATCTTCCAATCTTGGATGGTCTGGGATGCAGTTTAGATATTTGTCGAGCTTATTCTTAAACACATCTACGCTCACTCCTGATATATTCCTCAGATGAGCTGGCAACGCATTGAATAGACGCTGCATTATCGATGCTGGTGCGTAGTGGATTAATGTCCTGTGTGCTTTCCTTATTTTTCCTGGTATAGTTTTGGGCACTATTAATCTACCTCTGCTTGCTCTTTCTGATATTTTTAGTTCCATGATATTTTCTGCTATTCCTTCTATCTGTTTCCATGCCTGAATTATCATGTAGCGTTCTCTTCTCCTTTCTAGACTATATAATTTTAAGAATTGTAGTCTTTCCCAGTAGTCTAGGTCCTTAACTTCTTCTATTCTAGCTGTAAAGGACCTTTGTACACTCTCTATTTGTGCAATATCCTTTTGATAGTGTGGGTACCATATCATATTGCAATATTCAAGTGGACTACGAACATATGTTTTATAAAGCATAATCATGTGTTCAGCTTTTCTTGTTTTGAAGTGCCGTAACAACATTCCCATTTTTGCTTTACATTTTGCCAACAGAGTTGCTATTTGATCATTGCATAACATGTTCCTATTCATCATCACACCAAGGTCTTTAACTGCTTCCTTATTTGTGATGGTCTCATTATTAGGTCCCTTATATGCATATAGCTTTCTTTCTCTGTCTCCATAATTTATTGATTCAAATTTATCAGAGTTAAATACCATCCTATTTACCTCTGCCCAATCATATACTTTGTTAAGGTCTCTTTGTAGAGCGTTCCTATCTTCATCACAAGTAATTTCTCTACTTATTCTTGTGTCATCTGCGAAACTACTCACTACCGAATCCTTCACATTATTGTCTATGTCTTCAATCATAATAACAAACAGTATTGCAGCTAACACCGTACCTTGCGGCACACCGGATATTACCTTGACTTCATCCGATTTCTCGTCGTTTGCAATAACTATCTGTTTTCTGTTGTGTAAAAATTCTTTTAACCATCTTCCTACTTTATCCACGATATTGTGTTTTCTAATTTTCTTCGCTAATATATTATGGTCTACTTTATCAAAAGCTTTTGCAAAGTCTAAATAAACCACATCTGTTTCATTTCCGCTTTTCATATTTTTGAATATGTTCTCACGGTGGACTAACAGTTGGGTTTGTGTACTTTTTCCGGGTACGAAACCATGTTGTCCTTTATTAAACAAATTATTTTTTATTAAATGTTTCATAATATTTTTCTTCATTACCCTTTCATACACTTTCATAATATGTGATGTTAGACTCACAGGCCTATAATTACTTGCCTCTAGTCTTGATCCACTTTTGAAAGTAGGGGTAATATATGCTAATTTGTGCTCATCATAAATCTTGCCTGTATCTACACTTTGTCTTAATAATATTGCAAGTGGCTTTGCGATAGAATGAACTACTTTCTTTAACAAAATAGCAGGAATTCCATCAGGCCCTGCAGCAGCTCCATTTTTAATTTCATTAATAGCCTGCACAATATCAGCTTCATTAATATCTATGTCAGCTAAATATTCACTATTTTCATCCCTTACTTCTATATCATTATCTTCATTATCTATTCTAGGGGTGAATTCTCTCTTATATCGTTCTGCCAGTATGTTGCAAATTTCCTTTTTTTCATTCGTTAATCTCCCTTCAATTCTCAGAGGGCCTATTTCTATTCTTCTTTTATTCATCTTCTTCGCATATGAGTATAATAGCTTGGGGTTTTGCTTGATATTTAATAGGGTATTTTCTTCCAAGCAGAGGATAAAGTACCTGGGTATGCTAATCTACACAGTAGCAGGGCGAGTCTTCCCCGCAGACTCACGGATCAGCAGATTCAGGGAGGCAGCCGACCGGTTCTTGTCTCGGCAGGAACAGTCAGCTCAGCAATGGCAAGTCGTGATCGGCCACCTGTCGTCACTCGAGAAGTTAGTCCCTCACGGGCGTCTTCACCTGCAGTCTCTCCAGTGGAGATGCTGCTGTTCTCAGACTCATCAAACGAGGGATGGGGCGCACACCTGGAGGAGTTGCTGACTGCAGGAGTGTGGGACCATCACGACAAGCACCTTCACATCAATGTCCTGGAACTCAAGGCAGCGTTCCTCGCTCTCCAAGAGTTCTGGGACCGCTTGATGGGACACTCGGTGGTCTTGATGTGCGACAACACCACGGTAGTGGCATGCGTCAACAAACGGGGTCCTAGTGTGTCTCCCGTTGCACCATTTGATGCTGCAGGTGCACGAGTGGACCATGGCTCACTCGATAGAGCTGTCAGCCTGCTACATTCCAGGCAAGAGGAATGTAGTAGCAGACAAGCTCAGCCGTCGGGATCAGGTGATAGGGACCGAATGGTCCCTACACCAGGACGTGGCGGAAAGGCTCTTCAACCTGTGGGGGAGTCCAGTAGTGGATCTGTTCGCCACCTGGCACAAAAGAAAACTTCAGGTTTTCTTTTCAGCCATGCCGGACCCATGGGTAGCTGCAGAGGACGCTCTTCAACATCCGTAGGACAACCTCTTCGCCTACGCCTTTCCCCCGTTCAGCCTGATTCGCAAGGTGATCAGCCGAGTGCTGGTCACCCCGAATCTCAGGATGATCCTGGTGGCTCCCAAATGGCCCCAGGCCATTTGGTATCCGGACCTGCTGGCTCTGCTTGCAGAAGCACCGAGAGAGATTCCCCCTTGGCACAACCTTCTTGCCCAGCCACACATAGAACGGTACCACCGAGCAGTCCAGTCTCTACATCTTCACGGCTGGATGTCATCCACCATCTCTTGCGAACGAGAGGCTTTTCTCACAGCGCAGCAACAGTGATGGCTGGACACGTCAGACAGTCCTCCGCAGCTGTGTACCAGGGGAAGTGGGCCGTCTTCTGTGGTTGGTGTCGTAGACAGGGTCTATCTCCTCTCAGAGCCACTCTTCAGCAGGTAGCGGATTTCCTCGCTTTTCTTCGCCGAGAAAAGCTCCTCTCTCTCCCCACAGTCAAAGGATATAGAGCCGCCCTGGCACTAGTCCTGAAACTGAGGGGAGTGGATATCTCGAACTCGTTCGAGATCTTGCTAATGAGGAGCTTTGAAAGGTCTTGCCCACCCAGGGAACTCAGGCCCCCTGAGTGGGATGTGACTCTCGTCCTTAGGAGTTTGACTCGGAGACCCATCGAGCCACTCCGAGAGTCGTCAGACAGGGATCTGACCCTCAAGACCCTCTTCTTGCTGGCCCTGGCATTGGCAAAGAGATTAGGGGAACTTCATGGTCTTTCTTTCAACGTTAAACATTCCAGGGGATGGGGATCTGTGACGCTCGATTTCCTCCCGAACTTCGTAGCTAAGATGGACTTTACCAACAATGATTCGGATGAGATGCTACTATGTCCTGTGAGGGCGCTACGACGCTATCCGAAGAGAACTTGGCACCTCAGGCCTGAGTGTCGACGCCTCTTCATTAGCACCGGGGTGACCAAGAAAGAAGTATCCAAGAACGCTTTCTTTCTGGCTGCGTGAGGTGATCAGGAGGGCGTACGAAGCTGGTGGTAGTGACGACATCCATACGCTCCGTCCGAGAGCCCACGAAGTCAGGAGCATTGGTCCTTCCCTTGCGTTCCCCAAGAACTTCGTGGCGCAGGTCCTGAAGGCAGGGGTCTGGACCAGCCAGACCACATGCACCTCCTTCTACCTTCAGGATATTGCCCACAGGTCCTTGGATACTTTTTCCTTGGGACCCGTGGTGGCTGCTCAACACGTTGTGTAGCTAACCCAGCCCCTAGCAGGCAGAACAGCATCGATTCCTGGTGTGACTAGAATGGATGAGTGAATGGGAGTGTGACTGGCTCCTCTTCCCCATCTTTTTCTTCCCTCTACTTGTGGGCAGAGGGACACAGTCGTCACCCTGCTGGAAAGGATGAGATGCAGGTAAGCTACTCGAGCGAGCCCCATCCTATCCCTTTCATTACGGATAGGAGTGAATATCCACCACTTCCCCCAACAAGTGGAGGAGAAGTGGAAGCCAGCAAGAGACAAACCCATAACTTCATGTTGCCTCTTGCAACAGGAACAAGTTCTTGCTTGCTAGTTTTAAGAGATACGCTTGCCTCTCTCTTATTACTTGGGTCCAGAGGTCTGACCATTGATCCTGCGGTACATACCCCGATCAATTGGGCAGAGGCTAGGATACCTCCCTCGCTCTTACGACCAGGGAGGGTATCCAAGGTTGGGCGAACACCAGTCTGTTGTCAAAGACTCAGATTCCTCCCACCAAGAAGTGAGTCTTCCTATTGTAAAAGGACCGATGGTTTGTATATCGTACCGGAACAAATGACAATTTGTCGAAAATTGCATTTTTCCTAACTATACAAACCTGAGGTCCTTTTACATATTCCTGCCTCATGCCACCCCTCACTCTGCGTTTTTTTTCCTGGGCCTAAAGCAAAAATGATTTTTCACCTCCCAGTCGCGCTGCGCGCGCACTGTCGGACAAGCAGTTAACTACCGAACTCCCTTGTTCGAAGCTTACGACCGTCCCAGCTGCTGCTAGTTACCTTCCTATTGTAAAAGGACCTCAGGTTTGTATAGTTAGGAAAAATGCAATATGACAAATTGTCATATTTTGAAAGGCTTTTAAAGAAAAAGCTACTGCTTAAGCTTGAGTCACTCCACTCTTTTAAGATGATGCATCATTCCGGTGTGACTTCTAATTTGTTTTAATTCCCAGGATTAATTGTTTCCCTGTTACTGTATTATCCATTTCATTTCACCAATACACATGTTAATTTAATTTTCTTAACTTTATGGTCTCAGAGATTTGTAAGTTTATGGATGTGTTAATTAAAGTTGAAGCTTTTTTAAGATTTATTCATCATATAGTTCATGCAATTTCCATTTATTGAATAATTTTTACTTCAGTGCTAATTTTTGCCTGGTTTTAAGTGAGCAATATAGATAGACTTTTTGCCGTACCAGGTTATCTTTGTTTACCTGCCAATATTAACAGTTGTTATTGATACCTTTGGTTTTCTGCATCAGCCAGTCATTAATTACTACCTTTCATGTTGTTGATTGTGTAGTATAATTGATTTTTTTATTCTGATAATGTTGACTTCCCTGTACTTGTGCAAGCCATTAGGGGAAAATTTTAATCATATTATGCCTCACTCTGTATATGTAGGCAGGGATGATAAGCCTTACAGTCATCCTTTGACAACAACCTGCATTTGCAGTGCCCTACGTGTGTGTGTGAACTGCCCTTTCAATGTGGTTCTTGCACTCATAAATTACACTCATAAAAAATTGTAAACAGTCAACCCCCGCTATTCACGGATTCACGATTTGCAGACTCGCATATTCACAGGTTTTTCTATGGACCTATAGGCAGTCTCCGGTTATCGGTGGACTCGGTTAATGGTGATCCGGTTTTGCGCTTGTTTAGTACCACAAAATCAGCACTTTGTGGCACCATAACATGTGGAGTTCCAGTTATCAGTGCCAACATGTGGAGTTTAAGTTATTAGTGCCATAAAATGCCAATAATAAAGTTATGATGTCATAACATATTAAAAGAGGTGCTATGAACCGGATATTGGCGCCATAAATCACCAAGTTTCGGTTAATGTGGTTTTTGCTTATCAGCAGACCTGCCGAGAATGGACCCACCACCAATAACCAGGGGCTGCTGTAATTTGTTAAGCAAAAATCCACAACAAAGTGGACCGCGGGAATGTGAAACACATAAAACTGGGCCGGGTACTGTATTACATTTATGACACATTTGCTCTTGTGACTTATGAACCTTTCAGCAGAGGCCATTGCTTCCTGTATTATATCCAGCAGACGTAGAAAGAAGCTGGTTTGCTGTATGACAAAATTCATTCAAAACATCAAGAAAAAAATATTTTGTAAATTCCAGCAATCGTCAAACTTTCAACTTGTAGTAGTCATACCACTGATAGATTTAGGGGTGAATAAGGATTATTATTAATAGGGCTTAGTTTTTCCAGACCTCTGAGTTTCAAGTAGACTCTTCTTGGGCTGGTTGGTAATTAACCCCTTCTTTACCTGGTGGGTGAGCAGAATGTAAACATTGTGTTCGCTGCCGATTCGAATCTCTTGCTAGTGTCCCTTGTACAAGGGACACTGGTGGTCGGTGAGAAAACTACAGTCTTGAATAGAAATTCGGTCTTACAGAATGTTGGTATGTCCACCTGGAACATCCACATAAAGTATTATCAAAATAGAACAGTAAATAAGTACATAATAACAAAAAAGAGCAACACTAAAGCGAAAGCTCCGCCGATAAATATGGAAATCGCAAATTTCATAGTATCTCTCAAAAATTGGTCGATGTCGTTTTGTACGTTTTCTAAGATTAGTTTCATCACAGAAAACAACTTTAGGGGTATCAGGGGTATCTAAACTAATTTTTCAAGTTTCTTGCCCTCAGAAAAAATTGCTTCTTCTCTTTTTCTCTGGTTTGGTTTTTTATATACAGTGGTCCCCCTGTATTCGCGGGGGATGTGTACCGACACACACACAACACACACACACACACACACACACACACACACACACACACACACACACACACACCCCCCGTGAATAGTTAGAACCCACGAATGTTTGGAACCCTTATAAAAATGCTAAAAACAGCTTACAGTGTTCCCCCCGTATTCGCGGGGGATGCGTACCAGACCCCCCCGTGAATAGTTAGAATCCGCGAATGTTTGGAACCCCCATAAAAGTGCTAAAGACAGCCTATTTTGTTAGTTAAAACTTAAAGAAAAACCACTAAAAATTTTCATACTAAAAAAATTTTATCACAAAAAGTGCATTTTATGATGAAATTGATCACAAAAACCAGGAATTTGTGGATATTTCTCATAGAAAAATACAGCGAATGCGCGAATTTTCCGCGAATAATGCGGGGAAACGTTCCCGAGAGAAATCCGCCAATGTGTGAGTCCGCGAATACGGGGGGTCCACTGTATTTTGTTAGTTAAAACTCAAGAAAAACCCACTAAAAATTTTCATACATGGTTTTTTTAATAGTTTTATCACAAAAAGTGCATTTTATGATGAAATTCATCAAAAAGACCAGGAATTTGTGGATGTTTATCATAGAAAAATACCGCGAATGCGCGAATTTTCCACGAATAATGCAGGGAAACATTCCCGAGAGAAATCCGCGAATGTGTGAGTCCGCGAATCTGGAGAACGCGAATACGGGGGGTCCACTGTATAACACTACTATAAGCAGTAATAATATTTTTTTGGGTTCATCATACGTCTGGCATCGTGTCATACTGTTTAATTTGCTCCAAACTCTTCAAACCGAAATTACAGAATGATTGGAAGTCCCTATCTGGAAAGAGGAGTTTTGGTGGTACTCTTCGTACCACCTTTATGCACCCGGGGCGGTGTAGTAGACTTGAATTGTGGTACCCGCCTACCTCCAAATAAACTTTCGGTAATGAAGAGGTTAAGGAAAAATCACACCTTGTACCAGAAGTCACACCTACAGAATGGCCCTTTAGCAGTCTTAAATACTTGTGCACAAGCACCCCAACTTGTCTGTGTACCATTTTCCTATTTTGTTTTGTCTGCTTATACTTGCAAAACTAAATTTATTACTCCTTAGAATAAATGTAAATTTTAATGTCAACAATTAATTTTTACAAAATTATTTTTAATAGATAGATGTAATTGATTTGCTTTATTTGGTTGAAAATAATTCTTTGAAAGGTATACAGGCGGTCCCCAGGTTACGACGGGGTTCCGTTCTTGAGACGCGTTGTGAGCCGAAAATCGTCGTAAGCCGGAACATCATAAAAAATCCTAAGAAAACCTTACTTTTAATGCTTTAGGTGCATTGAAAACTATGTAAACTGCATTCTTTTGGCATTTTTCATCAAAAAAACCTTCAAATATTGATTATTTTGCATTTTTGGTGTCATATTTCATCTCCCAGATGAGCGTTGTAGGCGTCGTAACCCTGGAACATGCGTCGTAACCTCGGAACGTCGTAACCCGGGGACTGCCTGTATATATTTATTAATCTTATAAAACTGTGAACATATATTTGCATCCAGTCTTCAAACATCAACAGCAAGTTGTTCCGATACGTAATACAAACCATCGGTCCTTTAACAATAGGAACGTAACTTGCAGCAGCTGGAACCGGTTGTAAGCTTCGAACAAGGGAGTTCGGTAGTTAACTGCTTGTCCGAGGGGTGAAGAATCACTTTGCTTTCGGCCTCGCTGGTTGACAGACGTGTTCTCCACTTCTCTCTGCCCGCCATTGTTGCATGCTTTGTAACTTCAAAGCTTTGGTTTGCCTTCTTTTTCTAGTGTATTTGTGTGAAAATCCAGTAAGTATTTGTGACTTTTGTAATTTTCATTTAATTATGGATTCTCGTGAGCTGGAGAGTTCCCCACGGCCCCCCATCAGCCACAGACTGTGCCCTGGTATGGAGGGCCGTAAGTGTGGGGCCTTCCGCTCCTTTATTGAGGTTGATCCTCATGAATTATGTTCTCGGTGTCGGGGGTGCGAACGCTTTCGCACCGAGCCTTGTGATATTTGTTGTTTGTGGTCGGAGGAGCAGTGGGCACGATACGAGGGAAGGAGGAAACGACGTAAGCCTGCCAGGAAGTCATCGGAAAGTTCTCCGGCTACTCCCCTGGTCATGGACACGTCGTCGTCTTTCCTTCCTCCGTTTCAGCCCCCACGTATGGCTCCTTCCCCTTTGGGGGGGGGGGGGGGGTTTTCTTGCTCTATCTCTTCGCCGATCCGTCGAGCATAGAGGAGGGGGCGAGATACCCCGACATTCAGTTGTACTCGGGGGATGGGACTTGTCCCCCCCCCCCCCTACTAACCCGACCTTTGCCTCCTCAGGTGTGCCTGTCGCGGGTGACGATTTCGGTCAGGTTTGGTTCTCGCTGGGTCTCCAGGGGACACCGAGTGTTCTGGGGCTGTTGCATCACCTGGCAAGTGGCTCTGCACCGGTAACTCACGGTCCAGTAACCACCACTACCACCACTGTCTTGACCCCGGGGTATGCCGCCCCTTCTCATCTAGTTTACACACAGCACGTAACCATGGTAACACCTTCAGCTGCTGTCCAGGCGCCGTTACCTGGTATTCCGAGGAGGGTCGTGACACCGCCTCCCAGGTTCGCTGCTCTCGCCAAGACCTAGGCACAGAGTGGAAGACTGGTGAGAGTCGCTCAGGTGACTCCCGCCAGACCAGCGATCGCTCTTGTGGCGATCCGCTGGTACCCAGGGTTGATGCGACGGTCCCAGACTGGCCGCGGGCTGAGGCAAGGAAGAGGTCCCCTCGGTCGCCGGGACCGGCTTTGGCCGGTTCCAGTGGCACGACGCGCTGTGAGGACAGGCCCCGCTCCCACCTTGACAGCGGACTCTGCCGGTCCCCTAACCGCTGCTCCAACCGGGACTGGGCGGGTAGGGGGACCAGCAGCAGCTTCTCTGACGCTCGGGACCGGAGCCGCTGTTCTCGGTCCAGCCGCTCTCCCCCGGAGAGCCGCGTGACTAGGCGAGGGGGGAGTGTCAGGTCTTCCTCTCCGATCCCTTCAACTTCCTCGGGGTACACCGGGAAGAGCGAGGCGAACCGGAGTGATCGTGGGGAGCGCGGTCCTTACGGTCCCACCACGATGCCCTACGAGCCTGGCACGGTCCTAGGACCAACCAGATCATACGCGCAAGTGGCCGGAGGAGACCGGGAGGGGTCTGTTGCGGTTCCTCCTTCTGAAGGAGGAGGGTCTTGGGAGGCGCTCTTGCTGGAGGGACTTGAGGGTCTGACGGAAACAGTCACTCCCGAGATCCAGAGGTCGTTTTCGGAGGTTATTGCGCTGATTCGTCAGCACAACGACCTCGGGGAAGGATCGCCGCTCCCACCTTCTGAGCCTATGTCCAGGCTCGAGTTGTTCTGGGGTCCTAAGAAGGAACCCAAGACGACTGTGGGTCTGCCACGATCTGCTCTGGCTGACTCGGTGCTGGGCCAGTTGGACGCTCTCGTCTCCGGACAGGAGGGTTTGTTACGGTCTGGGAGGTCATCCAAGCTACTTCCCCCACCTCTACTGCGACAGAGGAGATTCTACATGTCATCTGAGGACCCTATGCTGCCCAAACAGGTTAACCCCGGGGTGTCTCTGCAGCAGCTCCTGTCAGAGAACCTATGGTTCTTGCAGCAAGAGGCACTCGCCTTGGAATCAACCTCTATGGCGGCATTCCAAGCAATCTCCTGGCTAGAACTGTGGTCCCTCACAGTGTCTAAGGTCGTGGCCACCTCAGGAAACATCACTCCTGAAGGTGACCCGACTTTCGGGAGACTGTGCCAGTCTGGAGGTACAGCCATCTCCTACTTAGCCCACCACCAGACGGCAAACCTGTAGGCCAACCTGGTTTTTTGGCGTAGGGACACAGTCCTCACCCGAGTGACCAGAGTGGCTGGCCGTGAGGCAGCTCTGGGTCTTCGCAACGGACCGGTGCGGAGTTCCTCCTCTCTCTTCCCAGGAGAGATGGTGGACGCTGCGGTGGAACAACGGCGCACTGACGACAGTGACTGTTAGTCCACCAGGCAGTCTCGAAGGCGTCTGGGGAGCCTCGAGCTACTGCGGCCAAGTCCAAGAGTTTGGTTAGAGCTTCCTCTGTGGCCAAGACGATCCCATCGTCGAAGCCCAGAGGAAAGACTCTGCCTTCGACTTCTTCAAGGAGCGACCGTCACCAGCCCTCCTCCCAGCCCTCCTTCTCACGAGGGGGAGCTGGGAAGAAGAAGTCAAAGAGAGGTGGTAAATGCTAGGGACGGCGTTCCCCCTCACCTGCTGCCGGAAGTGGGCAGGTGCCTGGCGAGCCATTGGGCAACTTGGCAGCACTATGGAGCGGAGACCTGGATAGTAGACGTCCTTCGGGAGGGGTATCTAGTACCCTTCAAGTCTCGGCCACCCCTCACCTCCAACCTGGTCTACCTTCAGACTTATGTTTCCGGATCATCCAAGGACGTAGCACTTCGGCAGGAAGTCTAAGCCATGCTGAGCAAAGGAGCTGTGGAGATCGTCAGGGATTGGTCACTGTGCTTCTACAGCCGTCTTTTCCTGGTGGAGAAGTCTTCGGGGGGCTGGTGCCCGGTGATAGATCTCTCTCTCCCCTGAACCGATTAGTTCGCCAGTCTCGGTTCACGATGGAGACGGCACGCTCTGTGCTCGACTCCATCAGGGAGAACGACTTCATGCTTTCGGTGGACTTGAAGGACGCCTATTTCCAGATACCCATTCATCAATCCTCCAGGAAGTACCTCCGCTTCATCCTCGACGGGATGGTGTACCAATTCAGGGCACTTTGCTTCGGTCTCTCAACCGCCCCACAGGTGCTCACTCGAGTGTTCACTCTGGTGTCTGCTTGGGCCCACTCATCAGGGATATGTCTTTTGAGGTACCTCGACGACTGGTTAGTCCTGGCGAGCTCCCGCTCACAGTTGCTACAAGACAGGGATCGGCTCCTAGAGTTCTGCCGCAATCTGGGGATCGTGGTAAACTTCGAGAAATCAGATCTTGAACCCAAGCAGAGGATGAAGTAGTACCTGGGTATGCTGATCGATACGGTAGCAGGGCGAGTCTTCCCCGCAGACGGATCAGCAGATTCAGGGAGGCAGCCGACCAGTTCCTGTCTCGGCAGGAACAGCCAGCTCAGCAGTGGCAAGTCGTGATCGGCCACCTGTCGTCATTCGAGAAGTTAGTCTCTCACGGGCGTCTTCACCTGCGGGCTCTCCAGTGGAGACTAAAGGAGAGTTAGTCACAGGCAAGAGACCCGCCGTACTTCCCTGTGTCCCTCACGGAGGAGATGAGGCAGGACCTAGCCTGGTGGCTGGACGACAGGAACCTCGTAAGAGGAATGCCTCTCCGCACCCCCCCTGGAGATGTTGCTGTTTTCAGACGCTTCAACCGAGGGATGGGGCGCACACCTGGAGGAGTTGCTGGCTGGAGGCGTGTGGGATCATCACGACAAGCACCTTCACATCAACGTACTGGAACTCAAGGCAGCGTTTCTCGCTCTCCCAAGAGTTCCAGGACCGTCTGATGGGACACTCGGTGGTGTTGATGTGCGACAACACCACAGTAGTGGCATACGTCAACAAACGGGGGCGTAGTGTCCCTCCCGTTGCACCAGTTGACGTTGCAGGTGCACAAGTGGGCCGTAGCTCACTCGGTAGAGCTGTCAGCCCGCTACATTCCAGGCAAGAGGAATGTAGTAGCAGATAAGCTCAGCCGTCAGGATCAGGTGATAGGGACCGAATGGTCCCTACACCAGGACGTGGCGGAAAGGCTCTTCAACCTGTGGGGGCGTCCAGTCGTAGATCTGTTCGCCACCTGGCACAACAGGAAACATGATATTGTTTTGATACAATAAAGTTTTATACATACTTACCTGGCAGATATATACATAGCTATTGACTCCGTCGCGCCGACAGAATTTCGAATTTCGCGCACACGCTACAGGTAGGTCAGGTGATCCACTGCGCCGCCGCTGGGTGGCAGGAATAGGAACCATTCCCGTTTTCCATCAGATTTTTTCTACACCATCTGTCTCCTGAGGGGAGGCCGGGTGGGTAATTTAATTGTATATATCTGCCAGGTAAGTATGTATAAAACTTTATTGTATCATAACAATATCATTTTTATACATTCAACTTACCTGTCAGATATATACATAGCTGATTCACACCATTGGAGGAGGGTAAAGACAGCTAATAACTGATTTAACAGAAAACACAACAATCGTTGTAGGTAATAATAACATAAAACCTTGGTTCCTACCTGTTTAGACTGAAGACTTCATGGTTAATGCCCAGGAGTCTGCTTAGTCTCAAGAGCCTCAGCGAGATATTGATCTATTGCTAAGAGTTCTTGTAGGTCTGCCAAAGGGGTCTTATCCACTTACTATAAGGGCTATGTCAAAGGGTTTCAATCCACTTATATGACAAGAACCTTTTTTCTAAGGAGCACAATCCCGATCCTGATCACCTTAACCTAACCAAATGTTGTTTCTAAGATTGCAAGAAGTCATCCCCAGACTCCTTGCAAACAACCAAAAAATTCAATCACAATATTTTACACCTAATTCTTTATGAAAAATAAATAAAAATAAACAAATATAATTTCAATTTGTACTACCTCGCTTGTAAGACCTATTCACATTCTCATACTGTCAAAAGCACCAAAAGCCGCCTGTGTGAGCCCAAGCACTCCTGTCAGCAGAAAATCCTGATACTGTCTTAAAAGGAGAGGTCCATGTACAAATTTAGACAATGTCTTTAATACTGCTCCGATTAAAAGGCACATTTCTAGTTCCTCACTAGCAAGGGCTATGGCCGCCTGTGCGACACCAAGCACTTTTACCAGTAGTAACACAAAAACCCGCCTCAAATAGTGGAGATCTCCGTAATCAAAGACACCGTTTTATCCAAGCCTATCCTGTATGATAAACTCAAAGTTCCTTACCTAAACAAGGCCATGGCCGCCTGTGCAACAACTAGCCGTCAGGTAAGAAAGTTAGAGCCCATCCCACCAGTATGGTATGGAAGTATTAGACTTTTAATAAAAGTTTAAGGATCGGTATGTGTCCTCAGTCCCAGCACTGTATCCGCAGACACAAAAGGACCTAGAGAGAAGCACTTGTCGTAGGTAATTTTAACATCTCTAAGATAGTGGGATGCAAATACCGAGTTGCATCTCCAATAGGTCACATTAATAATGTCCTTCATGGACATATTCTTTTGGAATGATAATGATGTTGCCACTGCTCTTACCTCATGAGCTTTAACTCGTAATATTTTAAAGGAATCCTCTGCACAATCGCTATGAGCTTCGATAATCACACTTCTAATAAAATACGCTAGCGCATTCTTGGACATTGGTCTTTTCGTGTCCCGAACTGCGCACCATAGACTTTGTTTACATGCCTTCAATTCTTCTTTCTTTTGAAGATAGAACCTAAGAGCTCTAACTGGGCATAAAGTTCTTTCAATTTCGTCTCCCACTAAGTTTGAAAGACTTTTCACCTCAAAACTCCTTGGCCTTGGTTTCGAAGGGTTCTCATTTTTTGCCAAAAACAGAGTTTGAAAAGAACAGATGGCTGCGTCTTTCTTAAAACCCACCTGAGAATCTAGGGCATGGATTTCACTTATTCTCTTAGCCGTCGCTAAGGCTATGAGAAAAACACACTTTCTCGTCCAATCCCTGAACGAGGCACGGTCGGTGAGGTTCAAATTTTTCCGATGTAAGGAATTTGAGCACAACATCCAGATTCCAACTTGGCGGAGTAGAGGATATAGATTTTGATGTCTCGAACGATCTTATGAGATCGTGCAAATCTCTATCCTCTGCCAAGTTTAAGCCTCTATTTCTAAATACCGCTGAGAGCATACTTCGGTATCCCTTTATTGTAGATATGGACAGATTGGATTCCTCTCTCAGGAATAACAGAAAATCTGATATATTGGTCACAGAGGTATCGGAGGAGGACAGCTTATTCTTCCTACACCATCTTCTAAATACATCCCACTTCGATTGATAGACCCGGATAGTTGACGATCTCCGGGCTCCAGCAATTGCTTTCGAAGCCTTGCTTGAAAAGCCTCTCGCTCTGACCAATCTTTCGATAGTCGAAAGGCAGCCAGAGCGAGAGCGGGGAGGTTTTGATGGAACCTCTTGAAGTGGGGTTGTCTGAGAAGATCTATCCTGTTTGGAAGAGATCTTGGGTAGTCTACTGTCCATTCCTGTACCTCTGTGAACCAATCTTGGGATGGCCAAAACGGGGCGATGAGAGTTAATCTCGTCCCTGTTGATGCTACGAACTTCTTCATCACTACTCCTAGCAACTTGAATGGAGGGAAAGCGTAAGCGTCGAGTCCCGACCACTCCAGTAGCATGGCATCCACCGCTATCGCTCTCGGGTCTTCTACTAAGGAGCAGAAGTTCTCTATTCTCTTTGACAGGAACGTCGCAAACAAATCTATCTGCGGCCTTCCCCACAGGTTCCACAGTCTTTGGCAGACTTGCTCGTGCAGAGTCCACTCCGTGGGGAGAACTTGTTTTGTCCTGCTGAGCCTGTCTGCTCTGATATTCCTTTCCCCTTTTACAAATCTGGTCAGGAGGGTGATATTCCTCTCCTCTGTCCATGACAACAGATCCTTCGTTATCTCGAATAGGGAAAACGAGTGCGTCCCCCCTTGTTTTTTTATGTAAGCCAACGCCGTGGTGTTGTCTGCGTTGACTTGAATCACTTGATTTCTTACTTCTGACTCGAAGAATTTTAATGCCAGAAACACTGCATATAGTTCTTTGGCATTTATATGCCAATCCTTTTGTTCTTTCTTCCATTTGCCACAGACTTCTCTTGCCCCTAGAGTCGCTCCCCATCCCGTCTCTGAAGCGTCTGAGAACAAGATTTGGTTTGGGTTCCGAACCTCTAGGGACACTCCCTCGTTCTCTTTGAGTGGGAGCAGCCACCACTTTAGGTGTTTCTTCACCTCTATTGTTAACGGAAAAGTGTCCGACAGATGGCCCTTCTTCCAAGTCCAAGATCTCTTTAGGAAGAATTGTAGAGGCCTTAGATGAAGTCTTCCTAGGGATACAAATTGTTCCAGGGAAGAAAGAGTCCCTAGAAGGCTCAGCCACTCCCTGGCTGAACACCTGTCTTTCTTTAGGAAGGATGTAACTTTCTGAATCCCTCGAAGAATCCTTTCTTGGGACGGAAAAACCCGAAAATCCCGAGAATTCATCTGAATCCCCAAATAGACTAAGTCCTGACTGGGGATCATCTGCGATTTCTCGAGATTCACGAGAAGTCCTAATTCCTTTGTCAATTCTAATGTTTTCTTCAGATCCTCCAAACATTGTTCCTGGGATTTTGCTCTTATCAGCCAATCGTCTAGGTACAGAGAGACGCTTATGCCTTCCAGGTGTAGCCATCTGGCTACATTCCGCATCAGGTATGTAAATACCTGTGGAGCCGTGGAGAGGCCGAAGCACAAGGCCCTGAACTGGTAGACCTTCCCTTGTATCACAAACCTGAGATACTTCTTTGATGACGGGTGAATAGGAACGTGGAAATATGCATCCTGCAGGTCTAGAGAGACCATCCAGTCTCCTCTTCGCAGGGCTGAAAGTACCGAGGCAGAAGTCTCCATCGAGAACTTTTTCTTTTCCACATATTTGTTCAGAATGCTCACGTCCAAGACTGGCCTCCATCCTCCGGATGCCTTTGGAACTAAAAACAGGCGGTTGTAAAACCCCGGAGAGGAAGGATCCTGAACCTCTTCTATTGCCTCTTTGTCCTTCATTCCTATCACCATCTGAAGAAGTGTCTCCCTCAGAACAGGGTCCTTGCACTTCGCTGACAGTTCCTTTGGGGAATTCGAAAAAGGTGGTCTGTCCTGAAAAGGTATAATGTAACCTTTCCCCAAGACTGCTAGCGTCCAAGGATCGGCTTTCCTTATCGCCCAAGCCCCTACGAAGTTTAGGAGTCTGGCCCCTACAGATGTTTGGAGGACTTTGCTGCTACTTTGATTTCTTGAAAGATCGAAAGGAGGACCTTCCTCGCTTTTCTGCTGTCTTCCTTTTCGTTGGAGGACGAGAGGTGGAACTTCTCCGAAAGGGCACTACCGGAGTACGAGTAGTCTTCCTCGCTACTGGTACTGTTGGTCTCGATTTCTTGGAGGATTGTACTAACAAATCTTGGGTTGCCTTTTCAGCAAGAGACTTAGAAATCTCCTTCACCAAGTGCGAAGGGAAAAGGTGATCCGAGAGAGGAGCGTATAAAAGGGCTGACCTTTGTGAAGGAGAAACCGCTTTGGTTAGAAATGAACCAAACAATGATCTCTTCTTCACTACTCCTGCTCCAAATAGAGATGACAATTCTCCCGAACCATCCTGAACCGCCTTATCCATACAGGATAAAATGCAATGCAAAACCTCAGGTTCTAAAACATCTGGTTCATTTGCCTTCTTGGCCAGCACTCCAAGGGACCAATCCAAGAAGTTAAAAACTTCTAGTACATGGAAAAGTCCCTTGAGGTGCTGATCCAATTCTGACATGCTCCAATATGCTTTAGCTGTATTCAAAGCATGTCTTCTCGATGCTTCAACCAAGCTTGAAAAATCCGCCTCTGCGGAAGATGGAAGCATAAGTCCCATCGCTTCCTCTGTCCTGTACCATATTCCCCTCCTACCCCCGAGCTTACATGGAGGAGTGCAAAAAACTGTCTTCTTAGCTTCCTTCTTCACCTTCATCCAATTATTTAAAGATTGAATAGCCTTCTTCATTGATATGGCTGGTTTCATTTTTAAATACGAAGACGATTTAGGAACCTTCGTACTGGAGAACAGAGATCTCGGGGAAGGAGGAGCTGCAGGGCTTAGAGAGTCTCCAAATTCTTGCAGGAGAAGAGAGGCTAACACTTTGTAGTTAGATACCCCCTCATTGTTCGGGGTTTCTTCCTCCGACACTTCATCCAACTCCATCATAGAAGGAGCACGAGCTCTTTTATTAGAATCTTTGTCCGTAGACCTATTCCCTTTAGGAGAAATACTCCTAGAAGGAGAGAGACTGACAGATCTAGAAGCTCTCCCTTTCTTATCCACCAAAACATCCTGAGACATGGAGGTTGAAACCGTAACCTTCGATGTACCAGGTTGCTTCCTTGAATTAGGGTTTCTATTTGTAGGAGACTCGCTATCCGAAGACATTACATGAAAAGATCTTCTGTTACCCCTTATAACTTCTCGCTCTTGCCGCTCTTCATGTTCAGCTGGCGCCTTGCGCCTGACTGACGCTTCGCGCTTGGTTGAATCTTCTCGCGCAGTTGGCGCCTCGCGCTCGGCTAGCGCTTCGCACCTCGCTGGCGCCTCGCGCTCGACTAGCGCTTCATGCCTGGTTGGCGCTTCGCGGCTGTCTATCGCGTCGCGTCTGGCTGGCGCTTCGCGCCTGTATGTCTCTTCGCGGCAGCCTGGCGCTTCGCGCCTGGCTGGCGCTTCTCGCCTGGTTGGCGCTTCTCGGCAGTCTGGCGCTTCTCGTCTGGCTGGCGCTACGATCCTGGATGGCGCTTCGCGCCTGATTGTCTTTTCCTGCTTGTAAGAATTCTCACGCGTGGCTGGCTCCTCGCGCCTGGCTAGCTTCTCGCGCTTGGCCGTCTCATGCGATATCGGATAGCGCCTGGTTGCCGCGTCGCGCCTGGTTGGCGCCTCGTGCTTACGTGGTAGCTCTTTGCGGCTGACTGGCGCTCCGCGCCTGGCTGGCGCTTCACGGCTGGCTGGCGCCTCGCGCCCCGAACTCGCGGGTCTGTGAAAAATAGACCCTTCATCCGAAGAAGAATCTTCTTTTCTGGGAGGTTGATAGTAAGGGTTTTTTGACTTCTTCACAGGAAGTTTGTTCATGCAACTTACCTGACAGATATATATATAGCTGTATTCTCCGAAGTCCGACAGAATTTCAAAACTCGCGGCACACGCAGTGGGCGGCCAGGTGGTAGTACCCATTCCCGCCGCTGGGAGGCGGATATCAGGAACCATTCCCATTTTCTATTCATATTTTTTCTGTCGCCGGTCGGTAAACAACTGTTTACAGACCTCCGCCTAGGATTTTTGGATTTGACTCGTTCTAAGTATCTGGATTGACTTTTGGTTATTGACTCTGGATTGTTGGATTGGCATACGCGATAGTGGACTGTTTTTTTATTTTGGATTGGCTTTTCATGAACGTGATGTCTGGATCAAGTTCAGTGAGCTTCAGAGTGTGTGTGAAGAGTGATTGCAAGGTGAGGCTACCGAAATCATCGGTAGATCCCCACACAGTATGTATGGGGTGTAGGGGGCATGTTTGTTTATTGGATGATCGATGCATTGAATGCAAAAGTTTGACTGATGATGGATGGAAGGTGTATGAGTCCTATCGGCGTAAGTTGGAACGCGATAGGATCAGGAGGGCTTCCTCCAAGAGCGGTTCTACGAAAGGTAAGGGAAGTAACATTTCACCTATATTAACACCAGTAGAATTTGCTTCACCTAATCCTGTGTTGTTGCCTGAGGGCCCTGATTCTGTGTCTGGAGAAGGTAATGCCCTTTCTCTGATTCTAGAGTCGTTACGCACTCTAGAGTCCAAAGTGTTGGCCTTAGAAAACGGCTCAAGTAAAGTGTGTGATCGTGCCCCTAGTGTTGTGGAGGGGGCGTCAGATCGGCCCCATAATGCCTCTAGGCCTAGACCTCTATCGGACTCCCAGGACTCAGGGAGTGGGTATGTCGAAAGCCGCAAGAGGGTTCCGGGGGCTCCCCACCGATCTGGCGTCCCTTCGGCAGGACCTGTTGTTAGTTCCCAGGCTGCCAAGGAGCGTGCTCAGGCTCGTATCCTTAAGGACTGTTTTTCGTCCTCCGAGGCGCCCTCCCCGCGCAAGGGGTGGAGCGCTCGGAGAGACTCGCGTCCGTTGAAAAGGACTTTTCCGAGGGAGGACGCTTCACGTCCCCTCTCTCCGTTATTGTTGCGGTCTTCTCCTGCGTCGTATGACGCGTTTCCTCCACAGAAGAGAGGTAGGACGTCGTCTGAGGACGACGCTGAGAAGCGCTTCTCTCGCTCTTCGGAGAGGCAGGTTGCTGTACCTGTGAGAAGGAAGGAGGCGTCCCCTCGCCCCTCGTCTTCTCGCAGGTTCAGCCCTTCACCTCCTCTAGTTTCTTCACCAACGAAGAATATTCTGGTGTCTCTTCAAGACCAATTGTCAGCTTTAATGGCTCAGAAGACTCACCCAGCAGCAGTCGAGCCTAAGCGTAGGAAGGACGCCAGACTGCCTGTCAAGAGGACGAGGCAGTCCCCTTCTCCGTCTCCTCGTTCGTCTGTCTCCGCTTGCTTCTCCTTCGGAGCTTCCTCGTTCTCGGTCTACGGGTAGGAAGTCTCGTGGACAGGACGCTTTTCTTCCCTCTCGACGTCCTGATCAGCCCGCGCGTCAGGACGCCTTTAAGGACGCTCGGCAGGACGCTTTTGAGGACACTCGTTGGGACGTTTTGCTAGACGCTTTGCCTTTTGAGAAGGCTTTCGAGAGCGCCCAGAAGGACGCTTTGAAAGCGAAAGCTAGACGCTTTAGCGGAAAGCGTAAGGACGCTCCTCTAGAGCGAGTTAGAGTAGCCTCTCTAGACGCTCAGCGCGGTCAAGACGCTCTTCGTTCTTCGAGCTCTAAGGATCGACAGAAGGTCGGTCGCTTTGAAGAAGCTGCTACACTTAATCCTCGAAAGCCTTTGTTGAAGGCTAGACCCGTTGGGCGCACGCCCTCTCCAGAGGTGCAATCTCCTTTGCCTCTTAGGGAGGAAGGAGAGCTTAGTAGTCCGGCGGACTCAGTTGAGGAGGAACAGCCTTCGGTTTCGTCTGTGTCAGATTACAAAGTGCTGGTTCAACTGTTACGCTCTTCTTTTGGAGAGAAGTTCCAGCCTGCAGCTCCCAAGTCTCCACCCTCTCAGTTTTCGTCATCTAAGTCTTGCAAGGTTTCGGAGTTTGTGGAAATGAAAACTTCTTTGTCCACTAAGAGGGCGTTTAAGAAGTTGCAAGATTGGATGGAACGTCGGAAGGATCAGGGCAAGTCGACTTTCGCCCTTCCTCCTTCAAGACTCAGTGGGAAAGGCGGCATCTGGTATGAGACCAAAGGAGAAGTAGGAGTTAAGATCCCGTCGTCTTCCCAAGGGGACTTTGCTAGTCTGGTCGATGCTCAGAAGAGGTCCCTTTTATCGACTGCTAAGATTTCGTGGACGCCAACGGAGATTGATCATCACATGAAAGGACTGTTAAGGACTCTTGAGGTCTTTAACTTTCTAGACTGGTGCTTGGGAGTCCTGGATCTTTCAATCTAGGAGTCCTGACTCGTTAAGTCTGGGGGAGCTGTCCAATGTGTTATCCTGCATGGACAAGGCCGTCAGGGATGGTTCGGAAGAGTTAGTGTCTCATTTCGGCACTGCTTTTCTCAAGAAGAGAGCGCTTTTCTGCAACTTTACGGCTAGGTCTGTTTCTACAACGCAGAAAGCGGAGCTTCTCTTTGCGCCTCTTTCGAGCCATCTCTTCCCCCAGGCTATGGTAAAGGACCTGGCGGTGAGCCTACAGGAGAAGGCTACCCAGGACCTCTTGGCCCAGTCTTCAAGACGTCCCGCAGTCCCTACTACGTCGTCTTTTGGACGACCACCTAGGAAGGTTAAACCCTTTCGTGGCGCTCCTCCCTCGAGAGCTGCTCCTCGAGGGAGAGGGCTTTCAAGAGGAAGAGCTTCCTTCAAGCCTAAATCCTCTAAGTGAAAATCAAGTCCTTCAGATGCCGGTCGGAGCCAGGCTAAAGTTCTTTGCGGGGGCGTGGAGAGAGAGAGATACAGATGCGTGGTCCCTCAAGATAGTGGAACAGGGGTACAAGATCCCCTTTTTGGACCCTCCTCCTCTATCCACAACTCCCAGAGATCTTTCCCCGTCATATCAAGGGGAGAAACGTCAGATTATTTTCGATCTTTTAGATCAAATGATCAAGAAAAGAGCGGTGGAACAGGTCTTAGACCTGGGGTCACCAGGATATTACAACAGACTTTTCCTGGTACCAAAGCAGTCGTCGGGTTGCGGCGTCCAGTCTTGGACGTAAGCAGGCTGAATCTTTTTCATAGAAAAGAAAAAATTCAAGATGGAAACGCCTCAGTCGGTTCTAGGAGCCTTAAGACCGGGCGACTGGATGGTGTCCTTGGACCTACAGGACGCATACTTTCACGTTCCTATCCACCCTCTTTCAAGAAAGTTTCTGAGGTTTGTGTTAAAGGACAAAGTTTGGCAATTCCGAGCCCTTTGTTTCGGATTAAGCACGGCTCCGATGGTATTTACCATGCTCATGAAGAACGTAGCGAGATGGTTACATTCTGCAGGGATAAGAGTGTCCCTGTATCTCGACGATTGGCTTATCAGAGCATCGTCAGAAGAGAGGTGTCTGAAGGACCTTCACTTCATGTTAGCCTTGGCGAGGTCCCTGGGACTTCTGGTCAACCTCGAAAAGTCGCATCTGACCCCAACACAGTCCATCGTGTATGTGGGGATTCAGATGGATTCAGTGGCTTTTCGAGCGTTTCCGTCCCAGGAACGACAGCTGCAAGGCTTAGAGAGAGTTTCGGCCTTCCTGGGGAAGGAAGCTTGCTCGGCGAGGGAGTGGATGAGTCTGCTGGGGACCATTTCCTCGCTGGAAAAGTTTGTTTCCCTGGGAAGACTACACCTCAGGCCTCTCCAGTTTTTCTTGGCAGAGGAATGGAGAGTCAAAGAGGATCTGGATGCGTCCTTTATGATCACCAAATCGGTGAAAAACCATCTAAGATGGTGGTTAGATCCTCGGAAGTTTCGAGAGGGGTTGTCCCTAAAGCTTCTGAGCCCCGAACTAGTGTTGTTTTCCGACGCCTCGGTGTCGGGATGGGGAGCAACACTAGGAGGGGAAGAAGTGTCAGGCGCCTGGAGGGGGGAACTGGTGTCCTGGCACATCAATGTGAAGGAACTAGCGGCGGTTTTCCTGGCGCTACAGTTCTTCCAGCAAAAGGTTGCAGAAAAAGTTGTCCAAGTCAACTCGGACAACACCACGGCCCTTGCGTACCTAAAGAATCAGGGAGGTACACACTCCCGTCCTCTATTTTGCTTAGCGAGGGAGATTCTGCTGTGGGCAGATGCGAGGCGAATCAGGATCCTGACGAGATTTATCGCAGGAGTCCAGAACGTCAGAGCAGACCTTCTCAGCCGACAGGATCAGATCCTGCCGACAGAATGGACGCTGCACCAGGACGTCTGTTGAGAACTATGGAGACTGTGGGGACGTCCTTTAGTCGACCTATTTGCGACGTCGAGGACGAAGAGGTTGCCTCTTTATTGCTCCCCTGTGTTGGATCCGGGAGCAGTCACTATAGACGCTCTGCTCTGGGACTGGATGAACCTGGACCTGTATGCCTTCCCGCCATTCAAGATCATGGGGGAAGTCGTAAGGAAGTTCGCGGCATTGGAGGGGACGAGGTTGACCCTGATCGCCCCGATGTGGCCCGCGAAGGAATGGTTCACGGAGGTAATGTCCTTCCTCATAGACTTTCCAAGGACGTTGCCCTGGAGGAAAGATCTACTCAGACAGCCCCACTTCGCAAGATATCACCGAAACCTCTCCGCTCTGGGTCTGACTGCGTTCAGACTATCGAAAAGTTGGCCAGAGCGAGAGGTTTTTCTAAAGCAGCTGCGAAAGCGATCGCCAACGCAAGGAGGACTTCCTCGAGAGCTGTTTACCAGTCTAAGTGGGCTTCCTTCAGGGCATGGTGTAGAAAGGAGGGAATTATTTCCTCTTTCCACTACCTCTGTGAGCCAGATAGCCGATTTCCTGCTATTTTTGTTTTTAAGAAATGTGCAGAAGCTGGCAGTCCCGACCATCAAGGGATATAAGAGTATGCTGTCAGCAGTCTTCCGAAACAGAGGCCTAGACCTTACTGACAACAGAGATCTTCACGATCTCTTGAGATCGTTTGAGACTACCAAGATACCTCAGGCGAGGCCTCCTTCTTGGAACTTAGATTTAGTCCTTAGACTGTTGATGTCGAGTCCTTTCGAGCCTCTCCATGCAGCGTCTCTTAGGAACTTGACGAAGAAGGCTCTTTTCCTAACTGCTCTGGCGACGGCGAAGAGAGTTAGCGAAATTCAAGCCATTAGTAAGCAGGTGGGCTTCAAAGGTGACAATGCTGTCTGCTCTTTGAGTCCCACTTTCTTAGCAAAAAATGAAAACCCGTCTAACCCTTGGCCAAGGAGCTTTGAAATTAAGGGTATGACAAGCCTTGTGGGCCAAGAACCTGAGAGAGCCCTGTGCCCTGTCAGGGCTCTAAAGTTTATGTTCACAAGACAAAGGAGGTACGAGTCCCTCAGATAATCTGTGGTGTTCGGTTAAACGACCCGATATACCATTATCTAAGATGCTTTTGGCGTTCTTTTTTTCTGAGACGTGATTAAAGAGGCTCATTCGTCTTACCAGAAGACCGATTTGAGCCTCTTGCGAGTGAAAGCTCACGAGGTCAGAGCTGTCGCAACCTCGCTTGCCTTCCAAAGGAACATGTCGATCAAGGACATCCTTGACGCCACCTTTTGGAGGAGCAACTCAGTATTCGCCTCACACTACTTGAGAGATGTGAGAACGATATACGAGGACTGTTGTTCTCTTGGGCCATACGTTTCTGCAGACACAGTCTTGGGGGCTGAAGGTAGCTCTCTCCCTATCCCTTAGTTAGGTTTAGGTTAGTTTTTAGTTGTTGTGTTTTTTGGTTGTGGTGAGTCTTTGGTGAAGACCTCCCATCTCTTAGTTTAGTGTTCAGGGGGTCTTGGATAGTTGGTCAGGTGGTGGTCAGTTGCTTCGTTGCCCTCATATGTATGGCTCGATGTTCTTGTCACGTTGAGGTCACGTCCCCGTTGACAGAGCATCCAGAGCGCACCAGCACTACAGGTCTCCACCTGGCTGGCAACTCTGATTAAGCACAAGCAGGCTTAAGTGACAGTAATCACAGAGTCTACTTTGCTAACAGGTGAGGAACCAAGGTGTACATCATCTACTTAATTTAAGTTTCCTACAAATCCTATTCTGTCTCTTCCCACCATCCGAAGGTGGGATTCAGCTATATATATATCTGTCAGGTAAGTTGCATGAACAAAATGTTATTGTTATAATACAATTAAGTTTGTTCATACTTACCTGGCAGATATATATATAGCTGTATTCTCCGAAGTCCGACAGAATTTCAAAACTCGCGGCACACGCAGTGGGCGGCCAGGTGGTAGTACCCATTCCCGCCGCTGGGAGGCGGATATCAGGAACCATTCCCATTTTCTATTCATATTTTCTCAGTGCCACTGTCTCCTGAGGGGAGGTGGGTGGGCACTTAATTATATATATCTGCCAGGTAAGTATGAACAAACTTAATTGTATTATAACAATAACATATTAACATCCTTTCTTCTTGGAGGATCTCTCGAAAGAACCCCGACTAGAGAAGCAATAGACTCTTGCATATCCTTTAATATCTTAGTCGTTTCTTCTCTCTGGTCTAAACAAGAGGAAGGAGAGCCTTCTTTCTCCATTCTCCACGACTTAGCGGGAGAAGCCAAAACCTTTGCTTTCTTAATCTCTGTCGGGGAGTCCTCCGAAAAACGTTCCGGACTCGAGTTTATGCCCGATTCTTCCCAGATCTTCTTCAAGGGACGAGAACGATCCGCTGATCTCCATCCTCTTTTAGGTGAGGAATTCTCCGAAGACGAAAAACATTCACGTAGAACGCTTTTTCTAATGCGTTCTCTGGCAGTCTGTGACGTTACAGATTCTGCTGAAGAGACGTCTGACTGGTGGGGATCCTCCATAACCTCCGTAAGGCTTTTGACATTCCTTCTCCTCTGGGCTTGGGAACTTGAAAGAGGTCTAGGCCTGGGAGCGTTGTGAAGCCAATCAGACGCCTCCTCCACTTCACTGGGGAAATTCACATCACTTTCCACAGCACTACTTTGCTTACCTTCTATGGCAGCCATTTTACGCTCCATTTTCATAAGCGCAACTTTAAGGCTTGCGATCTCCGAAGCAGAGTCCGTAGGATCTGCATTCGGAGAAGGACCTGAAATATTACAAGGAGCGTTCATAATGTTAGAGGAGGGTACAATATTACTCACCAAACCACTTGAAGATTGAGAGCTAGGCTTGGTTTTGGAAGATGACTTCCTTAACCGGTCTTTCTCTAATTTCTTTAAATAAGAAGTTAGAGACTTCCACCCTTCAGCACTCAAACTCTCACATTCATGACAAGTGTTATCCATCGAGCATTCATACTTCCTGCATATTTTACATACAGTGTGAGGATCAACCGAAGCTTTCGGCATTCTCACCTTGTACCCTTCATTCACACACATTCTCACCACACTTCCAGAATCAGACATCATGATGAAAATTCCAAGCCAAAATCCAAATAACGATCCACAAAAGCGTATGCCAGTACAATGATCCAAATACGTCACCAAAGGGTCCAAAACGATGATCAATTGTATCCAAAAACGAAATGCAGCCGGAGATACCAACAACGATGTTGCCAGTATGGCCGACAGAAAAAATCTGATGGAAAACGGGAATGGTTCCTATTCCTGCCACCCAGCGGCGGCGCGGTGGATCACCTGACCTACCTGTAGCGTGTGCGCGAAATTCGAAATTCTGTTGGCGCGACGGAGTCAATAGTTATGTATATATCTGACAGGTAAGTTGAATGTATAAAATTCAGGTTTTCTACTCTGCTGTGCCGGACCCATGGACAGCTGCAGAGGACGCTCTTCAACACCCATGGGACAACCTCTTCACCCCCGTTCTGCCTGATTCGCAAGGTAATCAGCAGAGCGCTGGTCACCCCGAATCTCCGGATGATCCTGGTGCCATTTTGTATCCGGACCTGCTGGCTCTGCTTGCGGAAGCACCGAGAGAGATTCCCCCTCTGCACAAACTCCTCTGCCAGCCACACGTGGAACGGTATCACCAGTCAGTCCAGTCCCTTCGTCTTCACGGCTGGGTGTTATCCACCATCTCTTGCGAGCGAGAGGCTTTTCTCGCCGAGTAGCAACAGTGATGGCTGGGTACATCAGACAGTCCTCTGCAGCTGTGTACCAGGGGAAGTGGGCCATCTTTTGTGGTTGGTGTTGTAACAGGGTCTATCTCCTCTCAGAGCCACTCTTCATCAGGTAGCGGATTTCCTCGTTTTTCTTCGCCGAGAGAAGCTCCTCTCCGTCCCCACAGTCAAAGGATACAGGGCCGCCTTGGCCCTGAGGGGAGTGGATATCTCGAACTTGTTCGAGATTTCCTTTCTAATGAGGAGCTTCGAGAGGTCTTGCCCACCCAGGGAACTCAGGCCCCCGGGGTGGGATGTGACTCTCGTCCTTAGGAGTCTAACTCGAAGTCCCTTCGAGCCACTCCGAGAGTCATCAGACAGGGATCTGACCCTCAAGACCCTCTTCTTGCTGGCCCTGGCATCGGCAAAGAGAGTATTGGAACTTCATGGTCTTTTCTTCGACGTTAAGCATTCCAGGGGAGGGGATCTGTGACGCTTGATTTCGTCCCGAACTTCGTAGCGAAGACTCAGAATCCTTCGGTCCCTGATGACCGGTTAGAGTCATTCACAATCCCCTCCCTAATGGACTTCACCGACAACGATGCGGATGAGATGCTGCTTTGTCCTGTGAGGGCGCTACGGCGCTATCTGAAGAGAACTTGGCACCTCAGGCTGAGTGTCGACGCCTCTTCGTTAGCACCGGGGTGACCAAGAAAGAAGTATCCAAGAACACTCTTTCTGGCTTCGTGAGGTGATCAGGAGGGCGTACGAAGCTGATGGTAGCGACGACATCCGTACCCTTCGTCCGAGAGCCCACGAAGTCAGAGGCATTGGTCCTTCCCTTGCGTTCTGCAAGAACTCCATGGCGCAGGTCCTGAAGGCAGGGGTCCGGACCAACCAGACCACCTTCACCTCCGTCTACCTTCAGGATATAGCCCGCAGGTCCTTGGCCACTTTTTCCTTGGGACCCGTGGTGGCTGCTCAACAGGTTGTGTAGCTTACCCAGCACCCGAGCGGACAGAACAGCATCACATCCTTGTGTGACTGCATGATTGGATGAGTGAATGAGTGTGTGACTGGCTTCTCTTCCTCATCTTTTTCTCCCCCTCTACCTGTGGGCAGAGGGACGCGGTCGTCATCACGCTGGAATAGGAGACCAATGCAGGTAAGCTACTCGACCGAGCTCCATCCTATCCCTTTCATTAGGGATAGGAGTGATTATCCACCACTCCCCCCAACAAGAGTGGGGGGGGGGGGGGGAGAGTGGAAGCCAACAAGAGACAAACCCATGACTTCATATTGGCTCTTGCAATAGGAACAAGTTCTTGCTTGCTAGTTTTAAGAGGTATGCTGGCCTCCCTCTTATTACTTGGGTCCAGAGGTCTGACCATTGATCCTGCGGTGCATACCCCGATCATTGGGCAGAAGCTAGGATCCCTCCCTCTGCTCTTACAGCCAGGGAGAGAACCAAGGTTGGACGAACACTGGTCTGTTCATTGACTCATTCCACCCACCAAGAAGTGAGTCTTCCTATTGTTAAAGGACCGATAGTTTGTATTACGTATCGGAACAAATAACAATTTATTGAAAATTGTATTTTTCCTAACTATACAAACCTGAGGTCCTTTACACATAGTCCCACCTCATGCCACCCCTCACTCTGTTTTTTCCTGAAACTAAAGCAAAGTGATTCTTCACCTCCCAGTCGCACGATGCGCTGACTGTCGGACAAGCAGTTAACTACCGAACTCCCTTGTTTGAAGCTTACGACCGGTTCCAGCTGCCGCAAGTTATATTCCTATTGTTAAAGGACCTCAGGTTTGTATAGTTAGGAAAAATAAAACTTTCGACAATTTGTTATTTTGGGTAATAGAGTGTAAGGTAAAACTTATACTGTGTAGTGTTTCTTATTTGTTTATTCCTTTGAAGTTTTGATACCCTCATTTTCTGATGGATACAGCACCTTAGCTGTTTAAAAAAAAAGACAAAGCAATCCTTGAATCATTTTCTCACTTAAAATTTCTTCAAATCTGATTATCTGGTTTTATGTTAGTGATATATTTGCATGGTATCATGGCTGTCAAATGTAAAGTTTTTGTCTGATAAGGCTTCTTCCTCCATGATACCAATTCCTTTGCTGAGAGTTATTTGCTTGAGGGATGTTGACCATATTCAGTCTACACATGCATGCCCACATTTTCCTGACTGTTGAAGCTTTTCACCCTGTCCAGATAATGTGACTTGGGCTGTTACATTGAATATGGCAGTTTATGATTACTGTAACAGGGTTGAATGGCTTTTATTTTTAAGTGATATAAAATATAGCATAAATGTTTCATATTAATAGCATTGTTATCTGTTACAGAAGCAGCAAGTGGAGGCACCACTGGGAGTAACAAAAGAGGCACTGATAGTGATGTATTCCCTGGATTTAAACCGTCTATAGAAGCTTGTTTTTTAGATTGGAGTGACTATCCGCTACCAGGGGTCACATACTCTCAAACTACTTCACGTTACTATTGCCCCGTGATGTGCTTTAGACATGACTCTCGCCATGAATCTCAAGCAGCTCCCATCTCTGCTCCACACCCCAGAAATCCCACCTCACATGCAGGACCAAAACGCTCGGCTGAACGTCGTTTGCTTATCAGTCCTGGAAACGTGGCTGACCATGATAATTTAGCTGCTAGTGGTGTTTTACCTGGTCCCAGATACAGTGGCCATAGAAGTAGTAGTGTTAGTAGTGAAGGATTTTGTGACAATGACCTTGGTAGAGATAGTGATTCTCCTCCAGACCAGAGGTCCCCTGAGCAAGTGGATTCTGGTCAAGTTTCCCGTCAGAGCTCAAGAGAAGAGCGGCCCATGCCAACCCTTGGTCTTGTAGCAGCCCTTGGCCAGTCAAGAGATGACCGTGACAAGTCTTCCCCCGATGAAGGCGGTGCTGACTCAGATTGGTCAGGTATAGCTGATCCGCCCAGAAATCTTAGAAGTCGAGGAGGTAGCCGAGGCCAGCGGCCTAGAGAGCAACGTGGGGTTGATGATTCTGATATGTATCTTAATAATTCCAATGCTGTTGGGGACGCAGTTAGTGTAGGGGAGGGTGGTAGTGATGAAAGAGGATCCGAGATATTTAGTAATCTGAAGAAATTGGAAGATCCTTTAGAAATCTTATTTGCTCGTGCTGAGGGACTCCATGCTCATGGACATTTACAAGAGGCCTCAGGACTTGCAGTACAACTAGCGCGCGAATTGCTAATGAACCCTCCAAATCTTATGGTGGAGTTACCCCCACCACCCAGCAAAGGGAAGCGCAAAAAGGTCAATCCTGCATGTCATCAGCTGACATGCTTAGCCTCTGCTACCCTGGGAAAATGTGCCTTTCTCTGCACTGTGTTGGCAGAAAACCCTGATAATACCCATCTAGCATTCCAGGTAGCCATGTTTGGTCTGGAAATGGCTAGGCCACCAGCTTCTACCAAGGTAAGAAATGAAGTTATTACAGGTTGTCCAGGATTCTCCTATTATGTATATTTTATAAATAAAATAATAGTAACTAGTATTGCCAAGAGCCATTATGAAAATTATGCTAAGAATTGAAGAAGTTTCATAAAGATCACTTTACTTTTATGGCATTTTCTTTTAATGTCTTTATGTTGATGAAGTCAGTAGTATTGTCGTAAATTTTAATAGAATTCCAATTTATGTTAGGATGGTTATAAATATAGGTCTTGCTTTCTGAAAAGCAAATTGTTCCTTGTATTGTTCAGCATGATTGTTTGATTTATATTTCATTACTAAATAGGTGTAAAAACTTGAATTGTCGTGCACTTTGTGTATATTAGCTGGAGTCCATTTAAAAAAAATTTTTTCCTATTCCTTAGCCTTTGGAGGTGAAGTTGGCCAACCAAGAAAGTGATCTGGTGTCTCTTTTGAAACGGTTACCACTCGGCCCCTTAGAATTAGCTGTAATAAGAGATAAGGCTGAGAAAATCCGCTCTGGACAATTAAAGACACGAGGAGAGGCTCTCTTACCCCTTATGCTGGCCTCCTTTCTCTTTGATGCTCTAGTCATTGCTGGTGAGTTCTAGGAATTTTAATGCATTGTATATGAAATATCTTTAGGATGTACAGCAGTTAGTACAAGAAAAATTATTTACTTTCTGGCAAAGATATAGTAAACATTGTCACAATATTTTTTGTGTAAGTACATTTTTTATCCATTCTGTAATGCTTCTAGTACTTGCAACATGCTTCCTGAGTTTTGGTACAGATAGGCGTCGACTTATAACAGGTGCTACTGAAGACAATCTGCATTCTTGACAATAGCAATTGATGAAAATAGAAAAAAATAAAAATAAAAATTTGTGAAACATTGTGCAGTGGGCAGCACTTAACGAGTATCAGGAACAGCAGTACATGTAAAGCAGGCCACACAGTATCTGACATGTATATTCAGCATGGCATATGATCATACAGTTATAAATGTAATAATGTATGGCTAGGTTGGAAAGATTGACTAAGTTTGACATTTATCCAGTTAAAATGCATAATGTTTTGTAACATTATATGCTGAAATGGAAATTGGTTGAGATCAAACTGGAGATCAATAATAGTACTCTCCAGTACTACTGTGCGATATTCATCAGAAAAAGCAGAAATAAGGTTAAACTGATTTTATGTTGGGTGCAGTTACCACTGGCTTACCAATGTACCATTGGCCCCCTGGCCAAAACGATCTTTCATAACTTAGGATGATCGGAATGCTGGGGGGAGAGTAAAATGGCCTTTGCTGATGTATAGTCCTGTTCAAGTGCAGGATTGTCATCAGTTTATCATTTTCATTTCATTTCTCATTTTTCCATCTAGCCATACTTTCATTTCAGCGCTGAATGATCTTATAGGTCCCAGTGCTTGGGCTATGCCCTAAATTCCATAATCCATCCAACCAATGTACCATTGAAACATGAAATATATATAGATATAAATATTGGACAAGTTACAAAATATTGAGATGAACTGGAAAATTAAATCGTGAAATGGATTATACGTAATATTAACAGTGATATATTCTTATATGTACTTGAAATTTATAAGTATAATACCCAGTTAACCCTTAATGGATAGACCCCTTAGGGTGGTGGACGGACCCACTCATGGTGAGCATCAATATTATTCACCATCGATTTGAAGTAATCTGGCAGGGGAGAATTTCCATTACTGCTATAGCCCATAAATTCACTAATGGCAACTTTTAGACTAGCTCAGATCAAGTGGGTGGCTCATGAGAGACACAGTTGTGACCTTGACTTCAAGGGGACATGTTTCGTTTCTCTTCCTCCCATGACGTCTTTTTATTTATTTGCTAATAAATATCCCCAGGGGTTGCTGTTGGCTTTAGTTTTATCTTTTATGATAATATGTCAGTTGTAATTGCAATTATGCAAAGAAATATAAGAAAAGACATGTATTATCCAAAAAAGTTACTGTATTTTCGATTTCAATAAATTTACGTAAATATTTAACAACAAATACTATAGTACTCAGAATTTGTCACTGATCTTAGTAATTATACATTTTGATATTGTATGAGCAGCAATTATATTTTTATAAAATAAAATAAATTAATTTATTAGAAAAAACACATATGACTTGGTAAAGTTAACAATTGTCTCTTAAAAGATGTCTCACGTAAAGTTAACAATTGTCTCTTAAAAGATGTCCCACAAGGGGTTGTGAATAGTAATTTTCACATAAGTAACTTACCAAACTATTACATTAGCTGTACGCTTTCTTACCTGGCAGTCAAAAATTCAAATTCCTGGCGGCGGTAGCGCCATTGTTCGTGTAAGTGATACAGATCCCGCCCACTTTCGGGAATACCTGGTACTGCAGAGCTAAAGTCTTCAATTCGTTTTCTGCCGGCCACGGGTTAACACCAGTGGTTTGTGTTGCAGTCGACTTTCGTCGCCATTGTGGATTTTTTCTTTTTGGTGATGTACAATTTCTTGGTTGGCTATTTTGCTTCATCAGTTAGCTGCCTAGTTATTAACGACTTATTACGAAGATGTCTGATGCTAGTTCTTCTTCAGTTAGGTTTTGCAGCAGTGGTTGCAAAACTAGATTAGCTAAACTATGTTACGATCCGCACTCCAAATGTGTTAAATATAGGGGTCAGTGCTGTAGCAAGGAATTAACTTGTGATGAGTGCCGTAGTTTAGATGAACAAGGTTGGAAGACTTTTCAAGCTCATTTGGATAAGATGTACAAAGATAGGAAAAGGAAAGCAGCTCTTAGAGCGGGTAGTAAAACTAGAGTAGAGACAACTCCCGTGCCTTCAGAGGCAAACAAGCCGTCACTATTTTCTCCACTTTTATCGAATATTTCACCTATTGATAGTCCTCCAACTTCAGTTTTAATTACTCCAGACCAGGTATCCCATGTTTCCGATCCCAACACCATTTCCTTGTTAGAGTCCAAGAGGGACAAGAAATTTGAGTTCTTGGCAAAATCCGTTATGGATTTGGGTATGTCGTTTCGTGCATTTGCAGAGAAGTCAAGTGAAAAGGCCAGTGTAGGCCAAGTGTCAGTGTCGTGTCCGAGGAGGCGGCTGTCCATTCCCCCTGTTCTCCTAGACGAAGGTCGAAGGGAGACTGGGGGAGTTTGCCCACGGTCAGTCGCCGACTCCGTTGACTCGCGAGTGTCCAGAAAACGTCGCTGGAAAGGCGTAGATATAAGTGACGCGCAGTTGTCGTCTGACTCGGAAGTGCAGCCGCCTGTGTCGAGGCGAAAAGTGTGGTGTGATTTAGTGTTGCGTCCGTTGAAGAGACATGCCCAACGTTCGAGAGGGATGTCGCCGCCTGTTAAGAAATCCAAGGAGCACTGGAGTCCACAACCTTCCTGCAGTTTCGCACCTGACCAGTTTTTCCGGGAAGATCATCAGTCCTCTTCGGATAGCGTAACTTCAGACGGAGTCAGACGCTCACGTGCGTCACAGCGCTCGTGCGCTTGCAAGACTGCCTCGCCTCGTTGTGTATCGATAGGAGTTCATTCGCCTCGAGGAGTTTGGACTTGTTCTGTTCGCCTCATACTTCTCGAGCTGTTTCGACTCGTGTGTCTCATTCGCCTGGAGCTGCTTCGACTCGTTCGCCTCATATGTCTCGTGTTGTTTCGACTCCCAGTCGTTCGTTTTCGAAGAGCCGTACGACAGCCACGACTTCGTCTTCGCCTAAGGATGATGCGAAGGCCAAACCCTTGCTAGAGGATTCCGCTTTGGGTTCCTTTAAACATCAACTTCAAGAATTGATGGTCTTTTTAAAGAAGACAACGAGCCAGACGGAAGAGGAAGACGGGGTATCGGCCGTCCTGTCCGAAGAGGAAACTCAAGACCAGGATGCAAAGCCCTCTTCTGCTTATTCTAGTCTGTTAAGGTTTCTTTTACAGACTTATCCGGATTTTTTTTAACCTGCTTCGCCTTCTTCACCTCCGTCGATGTTTGTGAAGGATAGGAGATCAGCGCCTTCGGGGTTACTGAAACTAGTTCTTTCTCAGTCCTCGAAGAAAGCACTGAAGGAAGTAGAAGAGTGGCTTGCTAAGAAGAGGGAGTCAGGCAAGGCTTCGTTCGCTTTTCCTCCATCGAAGCTGCAGAATAAAACCTACAGGTTTTATGCGACAGGAGAAGTTCCCTCTTTGGGAGTTTCTGCCTCCTCCCAAGGAGACTTCTCCGGTCTTGTGGACTCAAACAGAAGAGCAGCGTTCTCGGCTGCCAAAGTGTTGTTCTTTTCACCAGAGTTGGATCACCTGGTGAAGAACTTATACAAGTTGATCGAAGTCTTCAGTTTTCTGGATTGGACTATTGCAGAGCTAGCCAGAAAAATTGAAGATTGCCAGTCTCTAGATGAGGATGTTTCTGCCGACTGGCTCAGTGTGTTGTCCTGTGCGGACAGGGCAGTGAGAGACGTTTCAAGGGAATTGGCCGCCCTATTCACTATGGGAGTATTAAAGAAGAGAGAACGGTGGTGCTCCTTCACATCTCGAGGAGTAACCACGAACCAAAAATCGGCTTTGTTGTTCTCCCTCCTGAGTAAATCTCACCTGTTTCCAGAAGAAACCATTAAACGTGCTGTCGGACCTCGAGAAAAAGTCCACCAATGATCTTCTCTTTCAGTCAGCGAGGAGACCTAAGGAACCTCCAGCAACAGGAGCCAAAGCTTCTCCTCTGCAAAAACATCCCTTTCGAGGAGGTAAATCGAGGTGGCAGCAGAGACCAAGAACAAATCTACGAACCACCTCCAAGTCTACTAAGAAACCTTCCTTTAAGACAGAGAAATGATCGGAAGGTCCTTCACACACCATGGGGGCAAGGCTCCACGACTACTGGGAGGAATGGAGTCGAAGAGGAGCAGAACAGTGGGTAATTCAGGTGCTTCGAGAGGGATGTGTGATCCCTTTTACGCAGGATCCACCACTACAATACACCTGTCTGTTTGACAGCATACTCGACAGGATCAACAAGAGTTTTGTCTTTAGCCAAAGAAGTAGAAGGGCTCATCAACAAAGAGGCCATAGAGGAAGTAATAGATACGAACTCCCCAGGATTTTACAACAGGCTCTTCATAGTCCCCAAGGCATCAGGGGGATGGAGACCTGTGTTGAACGTGAGCGCTCTGAACCTCTTCTTCCGGAAGATGAAATTCCGAATGGAAACCAGTCGATCGGTAATGTCAGCCATCCAATCGGGCGACTGGATGGTATCTCTCGACATGAAAGATACATACTTCCATGTCCCCATCCATCAGGACTCCAGGAAGTTCCTCAAGTATTTACTCGGATTCTCGCTCCTCTGGGAAAGTGGCTGCATTTGATGGGGATCAACACAGCTTTTTACTTAGACGACTGGCTCCTGAGAGCCAGATCCAGGCGTCAGTGTGTGAAGGACTTGGAGAAGACACTTACTTGGACACAACAAGTCGGTATCATAGTAAACACGGAGAAGTCCCAATTGATACCAACTCAGAGAATTCTCTATTTAGGGATGATACTAGACTCTCTAGCTTTTCGTGTTTTTCTCTCCCCGAAGAGGATAGAGTCCTGCCTGTCAACAGTCCAGCAATTTCTGGTTCGCCTGTCCTGCTCAGCGCTCGAATGGATGAGCCTACTCGGGACCCTGGCTTCAGTGGAGAGTTGTCAGGTTAGGACGCCTACACATAAGGCCGCTTCAGTTCTTCCTGAAAGCAAATTGGTCTCAGAAGACACAGTCGGACTCACTAGTTTTCCCCCTGACGGAAGAGATAAAGATGGATCTTTGTTGGTGGCTTTCGAGGGAAAGATTACAAGAAGGAATCTCCCTAGTCGTGTCGAACCCCGACCTGCAGTTCTTCTAGGAGACAAGAGAGTGTCAGGTCTGTGGACAGAACGAGAAAAGACCTTGCACATCAATGGGAAGGAATTGAAGGCCATCCTCTTAGGGCTACAAGCGTTCGACCATTTAGTCACCGGAAGAAACGTAGCGGTCTACTCGGACAACACCACAGCGTTGTCATATGTACGGAAGCAAGGAGGGACCCACTTGTTCTCTCTCAACAAGATAGCTGTAGATCTCCTCACCTGGACGAACGAGAAGAGGATCACCTTTTTTCCAAGATTCGTGCAAGGGAGAATGAACGTACTTGCAGACGAACTGAGTCGGGTAAATCAGGTGTTAACAACAGAATGTACTCTGAACGAGAGTGTGTGTCAGGACCTCTGGAAGCTTTGGGGAAGACCATCAATAGATCTGTTCGCCACATCGAGGAACAATTGCCTTCCCTTTTTTTGTTCTCCGATTCCAGAACCACTAGCGTGGAGAACAGATGCGATGCTGCTAGATTGGACAGGACTGAACGTTTACGCTTTTCCTCCCTTCGGGATGATGAGAGGTCTTAAACAAGCTTCAATCACACTAGAATGTGACAATGACCCTAGTGGCACCATTCTGGCCCAGGAAAGAGTAGTTCCCGGACCTTCTCAATCTGCTGGTGGATTTTCCCAGACTACTTCCACAAAATCCATCGCTTCTCAGACAACCCCATTTCAACTGATATCACCAAGGGTTGTCCGCTCTGGCCCTGACAGGATTCAGACTGTCAGGAACCTGGTCAGAGCAAAAAGGGTTTTCGCGAAGGGCGTCAGAGGCTATTACTAGCTGCAGAAGCAGCTCTTCTGCCTAGCTCTACCAGTCCAAGTGGAGAGTTTTTAGGTCATGGTGCAGACGACATAGCATCTCTTCTTCTGAGACATCTATAACAGAAATTGCAGAATTTTTTTTATTTCTGAGGGACACCAAGAAGTTGGCCACTTCAACTATTAAAGGATATAGGGCCATGCTTTCATCGGTTTTCAAGCTTAGAGGCCTCGACATTTCATCAAATCAGGACATCAGTGACCTGACCAGATCCTTTAGTTCCTCCAAGATTTACAAGCCTGTAAAAGTGGAATGGAACTTGGATATAGTTTTAAGGTGGCTCAATGGCCCCCAATTCAAACCATTGAATTCTGCAACCTTGAGAGACGTAACTAGGAAGACACTATTCCTAGTCGCCTTAGCCACAGCGGGAAGAGTAAATGAGTTGCAGGCGATGAGTAAGGAAGTGGGCTTCGCCCAGGGCAATGCAGTTTGCTCTTATGCAACAGATTTTCTCGCTAAAAATGAGGATCCTTCGAATCCTTGGCCCCGTTCTTTCAAGATAAAGAACCTAACGGACTTAGTGGGTTGGAAGATGAGGAACGTGCATTGTGTCCGGTCAGAGCCATCAGACACTACCTGACTAGGACAGAAATCGTGAGAGGAGAGGAGAGCCGACTCTGGTGCTCGGTGAAAGACCCGTCTCGGCCTCTTTCAAAGAATGCAATGTCCTTTTTCCTGAGGAGTTTGATCCAAGAAGCGCATGCCCAAACTCAGGAACATGCTCTTAGGGTGCTGAAAGTGAAGACGCATGAGATTCGTGCAGTAGCTATGTCATTGGCTTTCAGACAGAATATGTCTCTATCCTCCATTATGCAAACTACGTTCTGGAGGTCGAAATCGGTGTTTGCATCTCATTATTTGAAGGAGGTAGAAACTACTTACAAAAACTGCTTTAGATTGGGACTGTTGTCAGTAGGGGGAATGGCGCTGAGAGAGGAAGCATAGGGGGACTCGGTTTTTTCCCTCTACTATCTCCTCGCCTTGAATTTGAGGTCTTTCAAGTTTGTGGAAAGCCTGGGGGTACATGTACCTGAAGTACCCACCAGTCCTTATATCTGGTTAAGGGTACCATGTGGTTTTTAGTGTAGGTGATGGTTTTTTGTATGGTTTTTTTATCTGGTCTTTTCGCCCAGGGCAAGGGCAAATCATTGTTGTTTTTTGTCAATCATCGGTGAACTTCCATGATTGCAAAAATCCCACCATTAGTAGGGACAACCCTGGCCTTTACTCCCACGTCTCCTACATGTGATGAGAGCGCCGACCAGAGGCAGTATCTACCTGTAGCTGCTCTCCCACAAGGTAAGGTACTGCAGACATTATATATAATGTGAGCACATGACTTATTTTTATTCAGAAAGCTGTCCATATACCCACCTTCCGGGTAATGTGGAGTCAGCTAATGTAATTGTTTGGTAAGTCACTTATGAGAAAATGATATTTTAATGATAAAATAAGGTTTCACATATACTTACCAAACAATCACATAATCAGAGCCCTCCCTCCTCCCCACAGATGGACGTTGCGGCTCAATGAATTGAAGTCTTTAGCTCAGCAGTACCAGGTATTCCCGAAAGTGGGCGGGGTCTGTATCACCTACACGAACAATGGCGCTACCGCCGCCAGTAATTTAAATTTTCGACTGCCAGGTAAGAAAGCGTACAGCTAATGTAATTGTTTGGTAAGTATATGTGAAACCTTATTTTATCATTAAAATATCATTTTCAACTTGTAAAATGTAGGGAAAATTTTTCTTAATTTTTTTTCTTACAGCTTGTGCATTTGCATATCATCCTCTTTCCATTGATGTGTTTTTTCTTAAATTGGCCACCCCTCAAAGTTTACCTGGCCTGGAAACTGCATATTGATTTTTTAGCCTGGCTCTTATGGTTAAAACTAAAAACTATAAACTACATGGTACATATATGTCTGCATAGGGCAGAATGCCACATGTACGCTAGATGTAAACACAGGTCAAGTTACATACACAAGGTTTATGTGATGTTACAGTGCGAAATGAGAAATCAATGGTTACAATAAAATATTTTTGATGCAATTATTAAAAACAATATACTAGTACTGTAGTCTACAGTACACTATGAATGACACAATACTCACCCAGTATAATTCATGCCAAGGGAACACTACAATGTAAATAGACAATTTTAAATATGTAACTGACCTGGCAGTTATATACATAGCTATATTTTCTGACGTCATGACGTCAGAGAATATAGCTATGTATATAACTGCCAGGTAAGTATATTTAAAAATTTATTTTATAATAAAAATGTCATATTTACTAAATTATAAGTAAAACAAATGAGTGTAATCATTATATTGTAAAGAATGATAAGAAAATTACTGTATAAAAATTTACTAATGGTGATAAAACCATGATAGGCTGTAGGTAAAAGGAGTTAGGCTATGGGGTAGCTTATATATATACCTGAAGACTGAATTGCAAACTGATTTATGCCAAAATTTAACTCCCAACATGCATGCAGGAACCAACCCCGTTGTAGCTCGACGCCTACCTGTATTTTGGAATAAAGACTATTTTCTCCTGTTGATTATTTAATGGGTATGAATATGAAATTTAATTAAAAAATATTTTAACAAAAGGTTGAATATTCTGTTATTCTTAATATCAATGTAAATTATTCTTCCCAGGAAATAGTAGAAGCTCTATAGGAGGCCAGAATTATCGTCAGCCACAGGATGAGGCTCTTGGTTTTGATGCATCTGTTGCAGCTATTGGTATGAAAGCTAATGTTTCAGAGGCTGATCATCCTCTTCTTTGTGAAGCTACTAGAAGACAGGTGAGCAGAAGATGGGATTTGTTTTGGTTGCATGATGGCAAGTAATATCAGACAGAAAACATTGGTTCCAGTAGATATTTGATATTGTGTGGTTGGTGAGTGGCTATTCTTTATACTCAGATTTTTTCAAATTTACAATTATCTTTACAGAGAGGGGAACTGGCATTGACCCTCCTCACCCACTACAAGGATGATCAAGACCGATTGGCACGTATTATGGACAAGCTTTTAGATAAAGAAGTGCATCAGATGTACAAAGCTCCATCCTTGCCAACATATTATGTCAACAATGCTCCTAGTCAGGTAAGGCTGGATCATCTTTATTTAAGTGCTGTCACTATTGTTAAGATTTTAGCCAAAATATTTTATAAGTTGAGGAAACTTAGTAAGAGTTGGCTTGCAAATTGGCATTTTATGATTGGTCTTCTCTTAAATGTGGTAAGGAAGTACTAACTGATGTGTTCACAGGGATGCCCAAGGCATTGTGGGAGCTCCTACATAACTCGTGATGAAGCACAGATACCAATAGTTCCTTGATTACACAGGTTTTCTTTTATTAATTTTACCAGATTTCCAGCTGGCACTAGAAGATTATCCTAATGTTAAGACCTCAGGTTTCTTAGCCATGAAAAATTCAAATTGATTAAAAAAATTTGTCATTTCAGGTACCAAAGGTTTTCTTCAAGATAATTAACAGATATTTTCATACAATCAACTTACCTGTCAGATATATACATAGCTAAGACTCCGTCGTCCCCGACAGAAATTCAAATTTCGCGCCACTCGCTACAGGTAGGTCAGGTGATCTACCGGCCTGCCCTGGGCAGCAGGACTAGGAACCATCCCCGTTTTCTATCATATTTTCTCTGTCGCCGGTGGTATCAACATTGTTGCTATTACCTCCTGACTTAGATTCTTATTTCATCCTTTGATCATCGTTTCTCGGCTTTTTGGTGACTTATCTGGATCGTGTTTTTGGCATTCGCTACTGTGGACTGTTTTTGGAATTGCTTTTTGGATTTTTCTCAGTATGTCTGATTCAAATGTGAGTGTGAGAATGTGTGTGAATGTAGGCTGCAGGGTGAGGATACCGAAAGCTTCGGTTGATCCTCACACTGTATGCCGTAAATGTAGGGGGTTTCAGTGTTCTGCTAATAATACTTGTAATGAATGCGAGGGATTAAATGCAGAAGAGTGGAAGACTTTAACTTCTTATTTGAAGAAGTTAGAGAGGGATAGGGTTAGACGTCTGAAAGGTGTGAGTTCAAGGCCTATTGAGCCTTTTACTGATAATTCTAATCCTACTGATTTAGATTCTCCCTATGTTTCTCATTCACAAAGTTACTTTCGGAATCGGCCTCGGAAATCGCCGATCTGAAAGCTACGATTCGAGACATGAAGTCCAAAATGGCGGACTTACAAGGTAAGGCTAGTGAAAGTGAGCATTACAGTGAAGTGAGTTCCCCCAGTGTTGTGGAGGGGGCGTTTGATCGTCCCTGCGACGCTCCCAGGCCTAGACCTCTTCCAAGCTCCCATGCCCAGAGGAGAAGGAAAGTCGAAAGCCTTAAGGAGGTCGTGGGGAATCCCCAACGGTCAGACGTCCCTTCAGCTAGCTCTGTTTCGTGGCAGGCTGCTCAAGGGCGCTCTAGAAAAAGCGTCCTTCGTGAGTGTTTCTCATCCTCTCCCTCTCCCTCACCTAAACGAGGGTGGAAGGAGTCGAATTTATCGAGGCCTCTGAAGCGTCATATGAAAGAGCCCGAAATTGACTCGAGCCCAGAGCGTTTCTCAGATGACGCTCCCTCTTCTATTAAGAAGGCGAAGGTGGCGTCAGCGTCACCCGACGAGTACGCAGAAGTACCCTTTCCTACTTCTCCCCCGATTGATGACGAAAGGCGTCATGCAGTTGACGTGGGAGAAGCTTCTAGGAGAATTATTATGGCAGTTCAAGAGCAACTGGCCTCTCTAGTGGGAGTTTTAGCGCCTCGTAGGAAGGACGTTGCGCTTCCAATCAAGAAGTCTCGTCCTCTCTCCCCTGCTAAGCGAGAAGCGTCATGCAGACGTGAAGCTTCTAAACATCTTACAGAAGCTTCGGGTTCGAGAGCGAGAGCGGTTGCTTACGAAAGTTTCGTAACGCCAGAGAGACGTGAGACGTCATTTAGACATGAAGCGTCTTTGAAAGCTGTTGGTAGACGTGAAGCTCCAACCAATATTTTGGCGCCAAGTAGGACGCCTTTTGAGAGCGGAGCGTCTTCCAGGCGCGAGGCGTCATCCGGACGTCAGCAGCCAAGTAAGCAGGAGGCGTCAGCCAGGACACTTGGCGGACGAGAAGCGTCATCCAAGCGGGAAGCGTCTTCTATTTATCGAGAGAAGCCTGAGCTTTTGGCGCCTTCCAAGGCTATTAAAGCGGGGAAGAGGAAAGAATATCATTCCCTTAGCCCCTCTCCTATTAGGAGTTTGTCTCCTCCAGAGGAGGAACGTACAGAGGTGGGAGCGGAGACTCATTTAGATCCCGAGTTGGAAGGAAACTCGGATGAAGAATATCAAGGAAGAGAAGGACTGTCGAACTATAAAGTTTTGACTGCCTTGCTTCTAGAGGAGTATGGAGACGAATTGACTCCTGCCGCTCCTCCTTCTCCGCGCTCTCTGTTTTCGAGTGCTAAGACGAAGAAGTCTTCGTCTTTTCTCAAAATGAAGCCCACCATTTCAATGAAGAGGGCTGTACAATCCTTAGACTCGTGGATGAAGTCTAAGAAGGACTTAGTAAGAACGGTCTTCTGCATGCCTCCAGCGAGACTAGCTGGTAAAAGAGGCATTTGGTATCAGACGGGAGAGAATATGGGTATTGCTCTCCCGTCTACGTCAGAAGCAGACTTTTCGACCTTAGTTGACGCTTCACGTCGACAAGGTCTCAACTCGGCACGGATTACGTGGGGCATTTCTGAACTGGACCATCTCCTCAAGGGACTCTTTCATGTATTGGAAGTTTTCAACTTCTTAGATTGGTCCCTTGGGGTGATGTCCAAGAAAGCCCATGATTCGGAAGGAATCGAATCGGAAGCCCTTTTGTGCATATTGTCTTGTATAGACAAAGCGGTACAGGATGGCTCTTTTGAAATCTCCTCTTTGTTTGGAGCAGGTCTTCTAAAGAAGAGGACGGTATATGGTGCCTTTTTAACCAAGGCAGTCTCCCACGCTCAGAGGGCAGCGCTGCTGTATTCGCCTTTGTCTGACTTTTTGTTCCCTTCTCAGTTGGTGAAGGACATTGCTCATTCATTAACTGAGAAGGCGACTCAGGATCTTCTAACGCAGTCAGCAAGGAAGAAGAAGCCTGCCTCTACATCGGACAAGAAAGGACCGAGTACATCGGTTCAGCCCTTTCGAGGTGGTCAGACCTCCAGACCTCCCGCAAGAAGGAAGGCTCCGGAGAAGAGAGGTAGGTCTGCCTTTCGTCCCTTTAAAAAGGGAAAATGAAGCTTCTCTCCTCCAAGCACCAGTAGGTGCCAGGCTCCTGGGATTTGTGGAGGCCTGGACACTTATAAACACAGACGCGTCATCGTTGGCTATAATAAGGAAGGGATATCGTATCCCTTTCCTGAACACTCCTCCCCTAACGTCAATACCAAGGGAACTAACAGCCAAGTACAAGGATCCTGTGCTGAGGGATACTCTTCGATCGATGGTGGAACAAATGTGGGACAAGAGAGCGATAGAACTAGTACTAGATCAAAACTCCCCGGGGTTTTACAATCGCCTTTTTCTGGTTGCGAAAGCCTCGGGAGGCTGGAGACCAGTACTGGACGTCAGCTCTCTGAACAAATTTGTTCAGAAGGAGAAGTTCTCCATGGAGACTTCTGCTTCAGTCCTGGCGTCATTACGACAAGGAGATTGGATGGTGTCTCTAGATCTCCAGGACGCCTACTTTCACGTCCCGATCCACCCTTCATCGAAGAAGTACCTCCGTTTCATGACGGGGGGAAGGATCTTTCAGTTCAGAGCCTTGTGTTTCGGCCTGTCCACAGCTCCTCAGGTCTTCACAAACCTGATGAAGAATGTGGCGAGGTTTCTTCACCTCAAAGGAGTAAACATCTCTCTGTATCTGGACGACTGGCTCATCAGGGCCAGATTAGAGAGACAGTGCTTGGAGGACCTGAAGTTAACTTTAGATCTGGCAGATAATAAAGATCTCCACGATCTCATACGGTCATTTGAGACTTCAAAGTCGAAGGAACCGGTCCCTCCGAACTGGAACCTAGACGTGGTCCTCAAGTTTCTTTCTTCTGAAAGATTCGAACCTCCTCATCTGGCTTCCTTTCGAGACATCACCAGAAAATGCCTATTCCTATTATCTTTAGCTACGGCAAAGAGAGTAAGTGAATTACATGCTCTGCAAGATAAAGTAGGTTTCAAGGGAGACTCAGCTATTTGCTCGTTTAAGACGCTGTTTTTAGCTAAGAATGAGAATCCCTCGAATCCTTGGCCTAAGTCATTTGAAGTCAAAGGCATATCGAGTCTCGTAGGAAGAGAAGCAGAAAGATCTCTATGCCCTGTAAGAGCTCTAAAGTTTTACATTCAGAGAAAGCATCAGATGGGAGGCTCTAGACAAGGTCTTTGGTGCGCGGTAAAAGACCCCACAAGACTGATGTCCAAGAATGCGCTGGCATTCTTTGTGAGGAACGTCATTACAGACGCGCATAAGGTCTGTTCTGACGAACAGTTACGACTGTTGAAAGTTAAAGCTCATGAAGTGAGAGCAGTAGCGACGTCTCTCTCATTTCATAAGAATATGTCGCTTAAAAACATCATAGATACGACATTTTGGAGATGCAACTCAGTATTTGCATCTCATTGCTTGAAAGACGTTCGTGTGACATATGAGAAGTGTTTTTCTCTAGGTCCGTTCGTATCAGCGGATACGATTCTGGGTACGGGAGCCGACACCAATCCTTAAAAGTATATACTTTTCTTCTTTTTAGATATGGTCTGGAATCTCTTCGAACAATGGAGGACTTGGTTTAGCACGGGCGGCCGTCTATGTTGTTCAGTAAGAGAATCTTATCATATCTAATTAGATGAGTATAATTTTTTTTTAGAAATTATGTATGTGTGCGTAATGGTTTTGAGTTACGGTTGTTGTGACGAGTTCGGGGATAACTCGGAACAATCCTTAGTTCTAACTAATGGTTTAGGATCAGGTGGTCGGGATTGGTTGTGTGCTCCTTCATAAGGTGTATTGTCATATAAGTGGATCAGCACCCATTGACAAAGTCCTTTCAGGCTCTGCCGAGTAAGCGGAGAAGACCCCATCGGCCGACCCACAAGAACTCTTGGCCATAGATCATATATCTCGCTAAAGTTTCTTGAGGTGATGCAGACTACTGGGCAAACACCCACGAAGTCTACCACCTATCAGGTAGGAACCAAGGTTTTATTTATACCTACAACATATGTTGTTTACCTGTCTATTCCATATAGTAGCTGTCTCTTACCCTCCACCGAAAGGTGCCAATCAGCTATGTATATATCTGACAGGTAAGTTGATTGTATGAAAATGATATTGTTATGTTACAATAAAGTTTCATACATACTTACCTGGCAGATATATACAATTAAAGGCCCACCCAGCCTCCCCGCAGGAGACAGGTGGAAGAGAGAAAATATGATAGAAAACGGGGATGGTTCCTAGTCCTGCCGCCCAGGGCAGGCCGGTAGATCACCTGACCTACCTGTAGCGAGTGGCGCGAAATTTGAATTTCTGTCGGGGACGACGGAGTCTTAGCTATGTATATATCTGCCAGGTAAGTATGTATGAAACTTTATTGTAACATAACAATATCATTTTTCTAATATCATTTAGTTACTTTCTTTTTTTTGTAAAGCTAGGAATGTTAGTAAAAATTGTCGTGCAAATTGATATTTTTTCCTACAGAAATATTTTTGATAAAAAGCCAGCTAGGGATGTTAATAAAAATTGTTGTGCAAATTGAGATTTTCTCTTACGGAAATACATTTGATAAAAAGCCAGCTAACTTGTGGTTAATGGGAGTGAATTGAAGGATAATGCCCTTCATTCATCTGGTGTCTAGTTTAAATGTCTGGCTATGTTGTAGCTAGGTTGAATTATTGAAACTTAATTTCTTCTGTACATGTTTGCTCATGCTTGTATATTTTTCACTCAAAAGAATAGAGAAAAAACAAGTGCAGATTGTGTTGGATTCCATGAGAGAGGGCAACTTCATGATTTTGGAGGATGTGAAAAGTGCAAACTTCCAAGTATCCACTTGTCAGTCCTCCAATAATTGAATTCATAGAAGGGGTCTCTCTCAGGCTGGACCATCTGTTCAATGTATCATGTACTCATAACATATCTTCATTGGGAAATGTTCCTCTCAGTCTCTGCCAGCCATGGGCCATGTGTTTAGACTGAGGGGTGTAGATCTGTTTTTCGGTCAAGTTATCTATGCTCATGAGGAGCTTTGCTTACCCAAGTGGGATGTAATTTTCATTCTCCTCAGAGTGACCCAATTGCCTTACAAGCCTTTGATGGAATCCTCGGACCGGCAGCTCATGCTCAAGACTTGTCTTTCTGTTAACCGTAGCCTTGATGAAGCTATATATATATGCAGTGGTCCCCCCGTATTCGCGTTCTCCGGATTCGCGAACTCACACATTCGCGGATTTTTCTTTGGAACCTATCCAGAAATTATTCGCGGATGGACTCGCCCATTTGCGGAATTTTCCGACGAAAATAATCACTAATTAGTGTATTTTGATGTTTATTTTCATGACTAAATACATTTTTATGATACAAAATGATTTTTACTAATTTTAAATCATATTAATTTGATTAATACTGTACTATTAGTAAGTTTAATAAGTTGAATATGATATCACATAATAAAAATAATAATTCTCTCTCTCTCTCTCTCTCTCTCTCTCTCTCTCTCTCTCTCTCTCTCTCTCTCTCTCTCTCTCGCTTCTCCGCTCTCCCTCCCGGTTCTCCTCTTCTCTCTTCCCGTTCCTCTCTCTCCCCTTCCCCTCTCTACTACAAAGATGTATGTTTTTTGTATGATAAATAAATGATTTACTATTTTCAATATTAATATTAATTTATACAGCAATAATATCAATTCATTAAAGAAAATACCATAGAGAATTAGTAAGATTTTAGCTTATAAATTTAAAAAATTATGGAAGAATGAAGGAAATCCCAGTCTTCGTTCTCTAACTCCAGGTACTAAAACTGTCATACGTATCAAGTTAAGTGACCGGAGGGGGAAATAGCTGTTGCTTGCCACAAGTGCTCGTGCCCCCCATTCTCTCTGAAAATCTCTCTCTCTCTCTCTCTCTCTCTCTCTCTCTCTCTCTCTCTTATTTACTGAGACTCAAGATTTTTTTTATAGTACTTGTACTATATGTTTTTAATACTTTCAAATAATAATATTAATAATAATAATAATAATGTTTTGTTAAAGATGATGGCAGCATCAGTGGAATTGATTTTATATATGGTCTTTTCAATTCTTCTTATTATTCTCTTCTCATCAGGGCTGATATTTGCTAATAGCTGGCCGATGTTCATATCTTGGTGAAAGAAATGTTTTCTAAAAATAATAATTTATTAATATGATAACAAAAGTGGTTAACAAATCTTAGTCTAAGGGCGTAACGGAATTCCAACGTTTCCAACCGTATCATCGGTTCATTTTTCAAGGAAAGGTGAGCTTGAACTGATTGGAATGGGGTCGTTCGGGGGTATTTATTGTGTCCCAGGTGCTCTGTCTGATGGGCGCTGCGTTTTCATTGGCTGAACAGAGGATTAAGTCCCTGAGTCAAGCCGTCTTGCAGAGGTGGAAGCTCGCACTGCTCTTCTCGTGCGGACGCTGGAGACTGGGAGCGTAGTATTGGGAAGGTCATTGCCGATAGACGGGGCCACCTGATTGGCCCGTTCGATCGGCTCTATGGTGCTGGCGGGCGGCGCCCTATGTGCCACCGTCGGGAGGAGTGAAGTCTCTTGGGTGGTGTTGAGGCTGGGTCTCTCCTTCCCGAAGGGCTCGCTCGTCCTCTTTGTATTTCTTATGAAATACTCCCTTGTAAAAGAGAGTGACGTCTTCAAGGGCGGCGGGACGAGACTCCTGCTGATACCATTTATCGATGTTTCTTCGAATGCATTTAGTGATGTCCCAGTTGGAATACCCGTTGTTAATTAAAACTTGGGCAACACGTTCTAATTCAGTGTGCGTGTCCTTCCACGAAGAGCAGTGTGAGAGAGCTCTCCTGATGAAGGCGCTGATCGCAGTGCGCTTGTATCTCTCTGGACACTCGCTCTCGCCGTTCAGGCACATGCCCAGGTTCGTGGGTTTCGTATACACCTGTGTTACGAAGCGCTCCTCTTGTTGCCTGACGAGGACGTCAAGGAAGGGGAGGCGACGGTCACGGCAATGTTCGATGGTGAAGTTGAGTCTGCTGTGGTCGTGGAAGGCTTGTCGCAGGCGCTCTATTTCTTCCACCGTGCTGTCGCTGATGAAAGTGTCGTCAATATACCGGACGTACATAGACGGCTTCTCGATGTTGGCGAATACCCTACGTTCCACAGCACCCATGTAGAAGTTTGCGAAAAGTACTCCGAGGGGAGAACCCACCGTCTTTCTGTGTGTACATATGTCCTCTGTGGGTGGAGAAAGGGGCCTTTTTTGTACACACAGAAAGACGGTGTAGCTCTCTCACACTGCTCTTCGTGGAAGGACACGCACACTGAATTAGAACGTGTTGCCCAAGTTTTAATTAACAACGGGTATTCCAACCGGGACATCACTAAATGCATTCGCAGAAACATCGATAAATGGTATCAGCAGGAGCCTCGTCCCGCCGCCCTTAAAGACGTCACTCTCTTTTACAAGGGAGTATTTCATAAGAAATACAAAGAGGACGAGCGAGCCCTTCGGGAAGGAGAGACCCAGCCTCAACACCACCCAAGAGACTTCACTCCTCCCGACGGTGGCACATAGGGCGCCGCCCGCCAGCACCATAGAGCCGATCGAACGGGCCAATCAGGTGGCCCCGTCTATCGGCAATGACCTTCCCAATACTACGCTCCCAGTCTCCAGCGTCCGCACGAGAAGAGCAGTGCGAGCTTCCACCTCTGCAAGACGGCTTGACTCAGGGACTTAATCCTCTGTTCAGCCAATGAAAACGCAGCGCCCATCAGACAGAGCACCTGGGACACAATAAATACCCCCGAACGACCCCATTCCAATCAGTTCAAGCTCACCTTTCCTTGAAAATGAACCGATGATACGGTTGGAAACGTTGGAATTCCGTTACGCCCTTAGACTAAGATTTGTTAACCACTTTTGTTATCATATCAATAAATTATTATTTTTAGAAAACATTTCTTTCACCGAGATATGAACATCGGCCAGCTATTAGCAAATATCAGCCCTGATGAGAAGAGAATAATAAGAAGAATTGAAAAGACCATATATAAAATCAATTCCACTGATGCTGCCATCATCTTTAACAAAACATGTTTGAGAGAGGGTCTCCTACCTTCAAATAATAATAATGATAATAACTGTAATTACAAATTCATATTATGTGATAGTATTTTAAAGAAATACTGTACTAATCTATCCATATCACTTTTAATTAAGGCTAACTCTCTTTCTCTCTCTCTCTCTCTCTGTCTCTCTCTCTCTTTTGCCACACAAAATAATAATGTGTCATAGTGGTAACTCCCTTCCTCTCTTTCGCTGGAAGTGTTATATAAGTATTTTTTGAGAGAACAGAGAGATAAACACTTACTCTCTCTCTCTCTCTCTCTCTCTCTCTCTCTCTCTCTCTCTCTCTCTCTCTCTCTCTCTCTCTCTCTCTTACCGAGATGAAAGAACTTTTATGGTACCAGTATGTAAAATGTTTATTGATAATTTCAGTTATTTAATAATAATAATAATAATAATAAAACGGTAATTACAAAATTCATAATGGTAGTATTTTAAAGAGATGAAAATTACCTTTCCATTTCACTTGTAAGGATAACTCCTCTTTCTTACTGAGATGAGAGAATTTTTATGGTAAATGCATGTGTTTATTTTATTTTCAAATAATAATAATAATAATAGAAGTAGTAATAATACAATAACTAATTTCAAATGAAAATTCTTCCCTTCATCTTTTTCTGTATCAATTTCCCTACCTCATAACTCCAGTGACGTCGGCGCTGGGAAACGGGGGGGTCGCTGGGAAAAGTAACAATGCCATACAATGGTCGACGAATTTAATGGTTTTAGGTAATTCTCTCTCTCTCTCTCTCTCTCTCTCTCTCTCTCTCTCTCTCTCTCGCTCTCTCGTCTCTCTCTCTCTCGCCCCTCATTTCTCGTTACTGGAGATGAGATCCTTTTTCATGGACAGTATTTAATAAGTTTATCATTAATATTTTCCAATAATACTATAACTCTTAGTACAAAATTCATATCTGAGTATTTTAAAGACAATAATCATTCCATTTCTCTCTCTTAAATACTCTAAGGACAATCTCTCTCTCTCTCTCTCTCTCTCTCTCTCTCTCTCTCTCTCTCTCTCTCTCTCTCTCTCTCTCTCTCTCTCTCTGTGCTATTGGCTGTTTATATATTTCTAATGATAAAATGTTTAAGATGACTTTAAAATTATATTAATAATACCAATTCAATTGTATATTTGATGTAGGATAATACTTTAAGTAGACATTTGGCATTTGTGATTTCAGATACAATTGCTTCCTTTGTAAAAAGAAAATGGATGTCTCAAATAGTAACAGTATGAAAGAAAACATGCATAACTGAATACTTATGGGGGGACTGAATTATTTTCACATACGTAACTAAGTCGTGCAGTACGTACATAGTATGTATTTATGTATAACCATAAAATGTAGGATTTACTTTTAAAACAGTATTAATAATATTTCAAAGATTAATATGAACCATAATAGGATATTTTATGTATATTTGATGAAGGATGGTCTTTTTAGGGATACTTTGGTGTTTGCATGTTCAGGATAGGAGTTTATGAGCATTTTTAGAGGGGGGTTCCAAACATTCGCGGATTCTAACTATTCGCGGGGGGGGTCTGGTACGCATCCCCCGCAAATACGGGGGGACCACTGTATTAGGGAATTACACAGCTTATCCTGTCAAGCCTGATGCTCAGACAGCTAGGGTTTTTGCCCATTCTTGTTTGTTTTTAAGTTTGTGGCAAAAACTCGACCTTTTGGTCTCCAATGACAGATACAAGAGTTTCTCAATCCTATCCCTTTGGAACTCATACATGATAAGTAATACCCAAAGCAACTTAGTAGAGAAGATGTGATGTGCCAGGTGTTAAGTATGCACATAGACAAGTAATGAAATGTTAAAACTAAACAAAGTACTAAGTCTGGGAACATTAGAGACCAGAGATTTTGGGTCATTTGATTGAGGGGCCTGTGATGAAACATGTAAAACATTGTGATTTATTTTTGTACTAATTATTAGTATATTTATTTTAGTATGCTGATGTTGAATATGAACAAAGACAAAACAAACTTGAAATTTTTTCCAAACAGCCAGCTACCAGTAGTAGTATAGAGACTGCTGAAACTGTTGGGGCCATGAGAGTAGCAGATTCTCCAGCAGCTAGTGGATGTGTAGCAGCTGTTATGCCATCAACATCCTTGGCAGGGATATCTCTGAGTGTGCAACCAACTCCTTCATCTGGTAGCCAAGCTACATCTCCATTGCAGCCACAACAGTCTTCAATACAGTCCCTCCAGAGACAGAATCTTACAGGTGGGTAGTGTTTGGTAACTTGTAATAGTAGTAGTAGCATATGGGCTTGTAATTTTCTTTTTATGATCTGATTAAAAGGAAAATGGAATGATCAGTTTATTCAATACAATGACAGGGTAAATGCTTTCAAGAGATTCTGGTATTTTGTGAAAAAAAAAAAAAATATACCAAATAGTTAGCTAGCGTTTGTTCTCTGCCCTCTTTTCTTTGAAATGCACAAGGTAAAACAAAAGGATTATAATTGTAGCAACTTGTAGATTATAATTTTTTTTTTTTAATAAGAGGAAGAAACTGTATTATCTGATTTTTTTTTTATGAAGTAGTGAAGTATGAATGAAATATAAGTACGGAATTTTGTTCTTGCAAAAATGGTTATGAAAAGGACTGCTAAAAGTTAATGAAGCTTATATGTTGGGACATTAAATTAATTATTATCATTATTATAATTATTGTAAAATAAATATATTATATTTATTATTACTTATTGTTATTACTATTATTATTATTGTTGTTAAAAGTTATTGCATGGCACATGTTGCATCAAAGTAGTATTGGAGCCCCTCTTAAATGTACACTCATTAGCATCATTATTATTGCCAGGAAAATCATTTAGTTTTACAGTACAAGAATTAAAAGACTTCCTCTACTGGGAAGTGTGACAATTTAGGACCTCAAAAGAATGTGGGTTTTGATGCCAATTGAATAGCATTAGTTTTTTGGGCATTAAAAGTACAGTCTGACCTCTTAAAACTGGCATTGATGGGACCAGGCCACTGCCGGACCACAGATAATCCTGGGTGACAGAAATCACCCCCCAAAAAACCCTTTTGTAAACAGTCTTGCCAACTCATTCCACATATATATTGCTGTATTATCAAAATTTGAACAAAGACAGTGAGTAATCACTCATTTGGTAGGTTTATTTCCTTACGGAAATTCTGGCTTGCTCCATAAGGATCTCCTTTCAATGGTTTTGGCACTTCAAACTTTTCTGGTTTTGTTTTCAACAAAAATTTAAAAATCTATTGCTTTTGTTTCTTAAACCTTCACATATGTGAGAGAGAAATGATTGGGCCTGGTTAGGTGGTTACACTGACAGATATTGATATATATAAGTCAAATAATACAGTTGTATTAAGAAGAATGGTAATTGTAATAAAATTGTTGTTTGGCCCTGGTTAGATTATTACTCAGACAGATATCTATTTACAAAAGTCGATCAAATATTACAGTTGTAGTATTAAGATTAATGATACTTTTTATAAAACCTATTTTTATTTAAGTAACTTACCTGGTAAATTACATAGAAACTAGTTTCACTCGCCTGGCAGCTAAATTTTGAAATTCACGAGTCGCACAAGTTTTTTGTTTTGGGTAGCTAACAATGACCCTACCCACTTTTGGGTAAAGAGAGGAACAACTTGGCAAAGATCAGTTTGCTTCTGCTGGCTAATAACTCTACCAGTTGTTGGCTGCTGCTTTGTTTCGAAATTCTTGACTTTTCTGATTGATTATCATCGCAATTGGTGAAGCATTTTCATTTGTTAGCCTATTCGGCACTATTTAGTTAGCTTTAGGTTCTCTCTAGAGACCTGGTTATTGATTTTGATTATTTTAACCTAATTTAACTACTTGCTTTGACAACGTCCGACTCGGGTTCATCTTCCTTTAGGTATTGCATTAATGGTTGCAATAAATGCCTAACTAGGGAATCTTATGAGTAGCACACAATGTGCACAGATCGCGGTGGACAAATTTTGCTCATTTGACTAAAGATGTTCAGTCTGTAATGACTTCAGATAATAGGAAGTGGAAAACCTAAGAATCTTATTTGACGATATTGGCTAGAGATAGGAAAAGAAAGGCAATTACTAAGGTGGGAGACTAGTAAATCAGTAGGTAGCCGGGAATCTTCCGATGTAAAATCTAATTCTAATGTTCCTATTATTTCATTGGCCCCTGTTCCCAGTTGTATAACAGTTCCACCTTCTCCTGTATGTGGCTCCCACTGTCGAGGGCCAGTCTCTGCCCAGGTGTTCAGTGCCACACCCCCTTGTGCTAGCTCACTTGGCACTTTCCACACCTCATCCGGTGCCAGTTGTTGGTAGTTTGGCACCAGCTGTTGGACACCGGCTCCACCATCTCCTTGTCCATCTTTGTCAACACAAGGGGATCCTTTGCTAGCCCCAATTTGCTGCCACTTGAAGGATTGGCTGGGCTTCCTTAAGAGGAAGACGTCTGTTGCCAGGAGTGGGGATCACATTTTGTTGTCCATCTCTTCTGATGATGAAGATCCAGACCATGACAATGCTCCTGCCTCTTCATATTCTAGCCCTCTGAGTTTTCTTGTCGCGAACTTTACAGATTTGTGTACCAGCTCTTCCCAATTTGCCTGCTTTCACTTTCCTCATTAGGAAACTTCCTTCTGATCCATACCCTCCCAAGTTAGTGCTCTCCTCTTCCTAGAAGAGATCCCTGTTTGAGGTAGAGGGTTGGCAGTCAAGAGGGATCAAGGCAAAGCTTCTTTTGTGTATCCTCCATCTAAGCTGCTGAAGAAGAGGCATCACTTTTATTCCACCAGGGAGGCTCCTTCATTGGGAGGGTCTGCCTCCTCCCAGAGGTACTTCTGTGGCTGTGTTTACACAGCTTGTCTTCAGTCAAGTTTTTCTTCTCTTTGCCTGAACTGGATCATGTCGTGAGGAATATTGGTAGTGTGGAAAATATTCAGTGTCCTAGACTGGACAGTTGGTGTGTTAGCCAAGAAGATTGAGGACTGCCCACTGCCCAGCACTTGCAAAGGACCACTCTTCGGACTGGCTAGGTATTCTTTCATGCGCCTATAAGGCGGTTAGACAGTTTTGATGAGTTAGCCTAGCGTTTTGCCAAGGGGATTCCCAAAAAGGGAGAGCTTGGGTGTTCTTTTGATACTAAAGGGGTGACAGTTACTCAGAAGTCGGACCTCTTGTATTCATCCCTTGATGTCTCATTTGTTCCTGCAAGACACTGTGAGGGAGGTTCTATCTGCTGTTCAGAAAAAATCGACCCACGACTTGATAGTTAAGTCGACAAAGTGTCCACAGACGACTTCTGCTACTCCTGCCAAGGTTTTTTCACCTTGGCAACAGCCCTTTAGAGGAGGAAAGTCACGTCCTCAAGAGAGACCCAGTTCTAGCCTTCGGCCCTCTTCCAAGTCCTTGAAGAATTCATCCACCAAAAATTCCTCCAAGTGAGTGTCAGTTGCAGGGGTGTAGAACCTTTAGTTGTTTAGGTTCTTCAAAGAGGCTACTCCATTCCTTTCAAGATAAGAACCACCTTTTCAAGTCTCCCATCAACTTGGCAACTTTGCAAGATCAGAGGTTTTCTTTGGCAATTTTGCAAGATCAGAGAGGTTTTCTAGCCTGTAGTGGAAGAAGTACTCTTAAATAATTAAAACACTCTTAAAGTTATGAAAATTCTTAAGAGAATTTTACGAAGCCTCTTACGCGCTATGAGTACTCATATCTCAGGCCGAGATTTAAGAGTGTAGGTGGGGTCTCCTAAGTACTTAGGAGTTTCTCATAGCGGTAGTCACAGACTGTAAACATGGTAGACGAACAAGAACACCGCGTTCGCTGCCCGAGGAATTTTCGTCCAAGACTGGATATATTCGATGTGTATGACGACAGTGAGTTTAAAAAAAGATAAAGAGTTGATCAAAGTGGCCTCATGTATGTGACTGACTTGATCAGAGAGGCGATTGCCAACCAAATTAATGGATTAATTAATTTGATGACATATATTGGCGCAGGATTAGACACGAAGGGTCAAGAATGGAATGAAAATGAAAATCCTTAGAGCTTTTTTTGGTTAGTAGCGAGAGAGGAGCACTATGCCTATAGTACCAGTGCTTTACCTCTTTCATGTCTCATATAATTGTGTATATATATATATATATATGTGTGTGTGTGTGTGTGAGGTTTATCTTCCTTTTTCAAGAAGATAGATATACTATGAGGTTATAGTCCACAGGGGAACAGAAAAGCAGAAATTCCTTGTAGCTGTTTACAGTACATTCAAAATAAAATATAAGAAACAGAAAAATAAAAATAAGCAGTTAGATAAACATTGGTCATTGACATACAGGAAAATCAGTGGCTTGTAATAACCTATTTATTTTAAAAGATTTACAACCAGTTCGAAGGTTTCAAAACCCAAAAATATGTGTTAAAACAATTCATTTAACAATTAAAATATGTTCTTAGCGAAAGGACAACATTGCTTAGTTTGCACCCAGTACTCGGGAACAATTCCACAAAAATGGCGTCATTACATGATTGAATATGGACATTAATAGCATTGGTACTATATATTTCTCCTGATACTATATTTGTGCTGAATTTGTTTCGCACCTCAAGTTCCTTTTTCGACTGCTTACATGAACATGGGATCTGATATTATAAATGCCTTCATCATATTAAGGACTATTTCTTATAAGATTGTTGCCTATTGTGTTTCTGGGAGAAAAAATATCAAAGCCAAACCCAGCACTTCCAAAGGATGTACAATGTTTTCAAAGGGTTTTTATTTATCTTTTATTAGAGAAAGTATGCAATATTTTACAGTTAAAATAGAATTACATTCAGAATTTTATCTGATGAGAGTATTTTTGTCTTTCTTGTAACAATACATAACCAGCTTAGATTCTAGACATCTTTTTTTATATTTTAATTATATTACATACAGTAGTACCTCGAGATACGAAATTAATCCGTTCCGTGGCGCCCTTCGTATCATGGGGTTTTCGTATCTTGGACCACATGTTACATGTAAAATGGCTAATCCGTTCCAAGCCCTCCAAAAACACCCCAGTAAATTTCATAATAAAGCTAAATTGACCTATAAACAATGAAATACTACAACAATTTGGACCATTCAATACCTAAATTAATAAAAAAAAAAAAAAAAAAAAAAGCAAAATATAACCTGTAAATAAAGTGTATATTAGTGTACATGGTAACAAGAAATATACTGTACGTAAAATGTGGAAGCTTACCTTTCGAGTGAGGCTATCTCCGAAAGTGGCGGCAAGAGGTGGAGGAGGACAAACAGCAGATACATATGTAGTATGTACGTACGTACACTAAAAAATATACATACATAACTATCCAAGCAAGATTGCTTCTGCCTACTTTTCACAATGTTCCTGTGTGAGCCTTTTCGGGGGGTGTCTTCTACAAATTATTGCACTTTATGAAAAGCGGCTTTAATTTCTGGGCCCCCCCCCCCCCCTTCTTTTTTTTTTTTTTTTTTTTTTTTTTTTTTTTTTTTTTTTTTTTTTTTTTTTTTTTTTTTTTACAGAATTTTAACTTTCTGTTTTTTATCACTTGGTTCTTTTTTTGCACCTCATGACTGTTGGCCCTGGTGTTCATCAAAACCCTGTTCAACCAAATGCTCTCTCCGCAACTGATTTGGGTACTGAATGTTCGGCTGCTGACCTTCAACATAAACTGAAGTGCCTTGATTATACTGGTATGCATGTTGTAAATGATTGGTCAACACCCTCTGTTCAGCAGGGAGTGGAGATTCTACCAACCTTGCAAAGTTTCAGTTATCCCATGAGAGAGACCTTGATCACTTATCCCATGTGAGAGATCTTGGTCACTTATCCCACGAGAGAGATCTTGGTCAATCATATCATATATGTCGTCACTCAAGAGGTGCTCTTCTTTTTCCATTTTCTCTGAAAAGATATGAGAATTTTTTTTTTTTAAATACACATTGACGATCCCGAAAACGAATACCGCGTGCTTACTATAACAATGCTGGTACCGAGTGGCCGAGGCACGCCACCACGTCCACGTGTACATAGTAGATGCATGATGGGAGGGACGTTGGCCAATAGGAGAGAAGGATCTCATAGCCGCGACTAGCATCAGGAACCAATGGGAGAGTAGGAGGATGGTGGCGAACCTACTAGCACTAAGATGGCGGCGCACGGCACGAGTTTCAAAATTGTTATCCGGGCGAATCTCGGACTTTCAGAAACCTTTCGTCTCTTGAAAACTTTTCGTATGTAGAGCCGTTAAATTTTTCGTATTGGCTTTCATATCTCTAGTTTTTCGTAAGTTGAGCCTTTCGTATCTCGAGGTACCTCTGTACTTGAATTTACTTTGTACATACATACATATACCCATACATATACACTGTATATACATACTCATTTCACCTACCTATTTATCTGTAGTATATTATAAAATTCCAAGTAACTACGTGTAAAATTAGAATAAATGTTTTTAAATTACTTACGCAATACATACCTATTTCTGTGTATACTTTTTATTGAAATGCGTTGGGTTGCTCTAGTTTGTTTAGCATCAGAATGCAGGTCGACTCGGGAAAGAAGCATTAAGTTTTTTGGTGACGTCTTCCCTTCCCATGTGTCTCGTCTCATCTTGGCCGTCACCTCCGTGTTGAATTTTTTCCCTTCTATTACAGCCCTGTTTTCGTCTATAAACTGCAACAGACGAAGACAAGCATCTTGCCTCCAATTTGCCTTCCTCTGCCTCTTGGGTTTTGGACTACTACTCACAGGCACTCCAGTTGGTGTTGAATCCTTTCTAACAGTAGGCTATAGCAGAGCGAAAGCCTGGCGGAAACTATGGTCTGTTTGTTGTTTGAAGCGTCCGCCAAAATTACAAAACAAAATATAGGTACTCGGAAAATAAATACTTTTGAATTCAACAATAATATACAGATCATAAGGTTAATATCATAATTAATGAATACTATATTGAATTTTTAAAATACGTTTTTTTTAAAATAATGGCGAAAATCGTATATTCATGGAATGTAGCATTATATTTTCCGCTATTGTTAGCGAGATCTTCGCTTAAAAGTTTCTCCTAAACATACCGTTTTTCATAGCTAAGAGATTCTCTCAGAGCGTTGATAAAACACTCTTAGAAGTTCCTCTTAACTATGAGTGATTGAGTGACTTAAGAGAGAATATTTATGAGATGTCATAGGAGCTATGACAAACACTGGCCCTGATCAGGAAAGTATAAGGTCCCTTCCAAGACTTTGATCTGTGTGTTTTTTTTAAAGATCATTACTGTCTTCCTTGACTTCCGGGAGCACTCAACATCTCTCAATTTCCTACTCGCCTGATGCCTAGCTCCTCTGGTGCCAACTCGCTCCTAGTGTCAGCCAGCTCATGAGTTCCCAACTCGCTGGCACTCAGCTCCTCGGCTTCGAGTGTCAGCCAGCATCTGACTGCCTAGCTCACCTGTTGCCCAGATCCTCTAGTGATAAATCATACTCCAAGTGTCCGGTAGCTCCTGAGTCCTTAGCTCGTCTGGTTCAAGTGCTTTCTACAAGTGCCCAGTAGTGCTCCCCAGCGGGGAAATAGTATAGTGAGCTCTGTTAAGTTGGAGTTTTTCAGGAATTCCCTGAGCTGAACAGGAATCAGAGGACCATCCATAATCTAGGGAGTTATGGCAAGAACCTGTCTTTTCCTCTGTCTAAATGTATTGTCTTCCATTATATATGGACTTAATTTTTGAGACACCCTCAGTGTTGTGGAGTGCTTTTTGCCTACTTTGAAGCGAAGCTAAGGATGTGGGAAAACAGCCTCTACCTCCTTTATCTTCAGATGCTACTTGCTCTTTACACCCATTCCACTATTGACCTACCGGAAGCATAAGAGATTTTTGCTTCTTATATTTTTATGAAAGCTTAAAAAGTGTCAAAAATTTGTAATACCTTGCGACCATTTTTAGTGATTGGCATGGCATAGTGGAAGGAAGCACAGGATGTTATCCTACTATCTCTTCACCTTTTGAGTCCGGAGGGCCAGGGAGTACAGTGTACCTGGAGCACCACTACTATCAGTGCATGGGTCATGACTACTTTAGTGTAGGTGTCAGCGTTTTCTGGTTGATTTTATTTTGGTGCTGCACCCAGGACAAGGTGGGCACCTATCATACTTTGTTAGCCATAGGAGCACTTGCCTCACTGCATAGTTCCCCCTAAGTAGTAGGCGACCTTTGACTATACTGCCGCGCCACTACAAGTTACAATGAGCATCAACCAGAGGCATTATCCATCTGCAGTCTTTACCTTGATAGGAAACAACAAACATTGTTTTGAATGCTAGCAATTTGTCTATTTCAAATTCATTACATAACTTATGCTTAGTTGTAAAATATGTCCATGATCCCACCTCCTTCCAATTTGGAATCAGCTATGTAATTACTGGGTAAGCCACTTAGACAATAATGACTTTTTTATAACATTATAAAATAAAGTTTTGTATATACTTACCCAGTACAGTGGTACCTCAAGATATGAAATTAATCCGTTCCGAGGCTGCCTTCATATCATGAGCTTTTCGTATCTTGGACCGCATTTTACCTGTAAAATGGCTAATCCGTTCCAAGCCCTCCAAAAACACCCCAGTAAATTTCATAATAAATCTAAATTGACCTATAAACAATGAAATACTACAACAATTTGAACCATCCATTCAATACCTAACTTAATACGTACTGCTAATATACCTGTAAATAAAGTGTATTATTGTACATGGTTTACAAGAAATACTGTACATGCACGTACATATGTAGTAAAATGTGGAAGCTTACCTTTCGAGCGAGGCTATCTCCGAAAGTGGCGACAGAGGAGGAGGACAAACGGCAGATACGTACATACACTTAACTTTATGAAACGCACAAAAAAATGCAAGTAAACATAAACTAAACTTTACGAAACACATTAACAAAACTGTAACACTTAAGGGGAACACTTCTTTACAAAAAACTTAATTAGAATTTTTTTTTTTTTTTTTTTTTACTACAAAATTTCAACTTCACCACTTTCAACTTTCTGTTTTTTAGTATCACTTGGTTCTTCCTTTTTGCTTACTACTACTAAAGGCCTCTTTAAAAAATAACTATCCAAGGAAGATTGCTTCTGCCTACTTTTGACAATGTTCCTGAAACAACTCAGGCAAACATCATCCAACTGTGCAAGCATACGACCTGTGTAAGCCTTTTCGGGGTGTCTCTTTTCTAAGAATGATTGCACCTTATGAAAAGCAGCTAGAGTATCCTTAATTTCTGCCGTTGGCATAAAGTTGTCGTCGTCCTCCTCGCCGCTGCTAGAGAACTCTTGAACGACGTTATGTTGCATGGCCTCCAACTCCTTCAGGTCATCCGTCGTAAGCTCCTCTTGGTGCTCCTCGAGAAGGTCATTGATGTCCGCCTTGTCGACGACCAGCCCCATGGACTTGCCGAGTGCAACGATCTCATCAAGATCTGGTTGCGAAACAGTTTCAGGATCGTCAAATGTTCCTGAATCTGTAGCACCAGCTTCGCCCACGTTGAATCCCTCGAAGTCTCGGGTGGATACGGCATCAGGCCAGAGTTTCCTCTACGAAGAATTCAAGGTTCGCCTCGAAACCTCCTGCCAAGCTTGATCGATGAGTTGGATGCATATGACCATGTTGAAATGCTCCTTCCAAAATTCACGCAAGGTGAGTTTTGTGGTATTGGTGATGTCGAAACATCTCTTGAAAAGATGTTTCATATACAGCTTCTTGAAGTTCGATATCACTTGCTGGTCCATGGGCTGGAGGAGAGGGGTTGTGTTAGGCGGAAGATAAAGAACCTTGATGAAGGAATACTCCGCTAGGATATCTTCCTCGAGGCCAGGAGGGTGGGCAGGGGCATTGTCCAACACCAGCAGGCATTTCAGAGGGAGGCGCTTCTCTTCCAAGAATTTCTTCAGTGTCGGGCCAAAACACAGATTTACCCACTCGGTGAACAAAAGCCTCGTTACCCAGGCTTTTGCATTAGCCCTCCACATCACTGGAAGCTTCTCCTTAAGCATTTTGTGGGCCTTGAAGGCTCAAGGAGTCTTGGAATGATAGGCAAGTAGGGGCTGCACCTTGCAATCCCCACTGGCATTGGAACAAAGTCCGAGCGTAAGCCTGTCTTTCATAGGCTTATGCCCGGGTAGCTTCTTCTCTTCCTGCGCCGATGAGGTATTTTTTTCCAAAAAAGGCCAGTCTCATCACAGTTGAAGACTTGCTGAGAACTTTAGCCTTCGTTGATCATCATCTCGTCGAACGTCTTTTTAAAGGCTTTGGCCGCTTTCGTGTCCGAGCTGGCCGCCTCCCCATGCCGCACCACCGAATGGATGCCAGTTCGTTTACGGAATTTCTCGAACCTCCCATGCGAAGCCTTGAAGTCTGGGGTTGGCGTTGATGTCCCTTCTCCTCCATCATCTTCGGGCTGGGTAATCAAATCGCCGAAAATAGCGCTGGCCTTGTAGTAGATTGTCGTCTCAGTTATTGTATCGCCAGCGATTTCTTTGTCTTTTATCCATACAAGAAGAAGCCTTTCCATTTCATCGTGCATGTGGGTCCTCTTGCTGGACAAAATAGTGACGCCCTTGGAAGGTGTAGCTGCTTTGATTACATCCTTCTGCTTAAGGATGGTGCCTGTTGTCGACGGATTTCGGCTGTATTCCTTGGCGATCACACTCAATTGCATACGAGCTTCATACTTCTTGATATTCTCCATCTTCGTCTCCAAAGAGAGCATCCTCTTCTTTCCGTGAATTTCAAATTCCTTGGGACTCGTGACTACGTATATACTGGACGTAATTATATTGTGTAGTACATATACATATGTAGTTAAGTTCTCGCACAACACGATAAAGTATACTACAGTGGGGCCTCGTTATCCACGGGGGATAGGGCCCAGAACCCCCGTGATAAGTAAATACCCGTGTTATCCTGATACCCCCCTCAAAAATTGCTTAAAACTGCCTACTTTAATAGTTAACCCACCCAAGACCACTATTTCAATGTTTATAACTGCCTACTTTAGTTCAAACACCAAATGTGTTTTCAACTATCACCTAAAACTAAATTCAAGACAGTTTTAAAGTTATTGTACAAAATTAGCCTTAAAAAATAAATGTAGTATATGTACTACTGTACATATGTAGCCTACTAGCCTAGGGATTGCAGCTAGAAGCCTACATACGCATGGTGGGCCTCTTTTTTTTTTTTTTACAAGGAAAGAGAGGATGAGTGGTAAGAGAACTATCAAAATTATGTAAATCATATGGGTACTCACCAACAATCTATGTTGATAAAAGATGGCGACGATTTTGCAGTGCAATCCAGTAATATAATAACGATAATGCTACCAACAGTATGCAGCGAAACATCTCTTCCCTTCGTCACAACACGTTAATAGTATATTCCACGTAAAAACCTTCATCTGACCTTTAGGCGTCTTTCCCATAAGAGTAAAAGAATCAGGGCTTTTGGGTGCCACATAATTAACTTGTTTATATGGGTACAATTTAAAGAACGCGCCGCACACCACATTTCACAACAACAACAAACCAACCTTGGACAAACGCGAGTAGGCCAGTGTTGCCAACTGGGAATGGCAATTTCTTGCTAGATTTTGTTCCATAAAAGGCTAAAAAAAATCACATACCGTATATACTCGAATAACGTGCAATCTCCCATATCGTGCGACCCCCAAATTTTCACCAATAAACAGTGGTTTTGTGTTTTGTCATGTATCTCATGTATCATGCAAGTTCATAAGGTTGGTGGTTTAGCCTGCTAATGGTCGAGTCATTCAGATGTGTGCTGATGCTAGTCAAGTTACGTTAATTTTCTTATTAATCTCGAGAATTGAATAGAAAATCTCAAGATTAAAAAAAAAATCCCAAGATAATAAAATAATTGTAAAAATAACACGCCTTGGAGTCCTTAATCATTCTCTCTCTCTCTCATCTCTCTCGCTCTCTCCCCCTCCCCCCCTTCTCCCTCTCCTCCTCTCTCTCTCTCTCTACTCTCTCTCTCTCTCTCTCTCTCTCTCTCAGGAATAAATACGTACGTACTGTAATTTACTGATACCAACGGGTATCAGTAAATGTGTAGACATTGTGTGCGTGTTTAAAAAAATGTGCAGTACACACACATTCCGATGTTTTGGTTTTTGGAATTTTTCAGATTTCGGAAATGTGAGGTCAGATGCATAATCAAACAAACACCACTACTGCAGCAAAAACATTTTTTCCCTTTATGTTTTTCATTATTGTTATTTATTAATTACAGTTTATTTAAATAAATATTAATTATAATACTGTTAAATGAATGTGAGATAATTAAGATCACTATAATAAAATAGTGGGACAATTAATACCATATGTTCAGTAAATAGGTATTATTTTCAAAACAAAACATTCCGTTAAAAACACAAAAAATATATGTACATAACAATCAAAATATAATAATGTTTTGAAGTTCAACTTGTGAATTTTAACAATAAGTATGACTATATAATATATTTCACCATATCGATCTTGAAGTTGAAGAGTCGTAAAATTCTGAGGATGGTCCGGGAAAAGGATTTGTACTTTGTGATAACGTATCGCTACAACACCATGTGGTATTTTCATACCACTATATTGATGACGCATCGCTACGACACAATGGTGTTTTTCATAGCCACTATACGTTAAAGTTAAAAACATGACATAGAATCGACTTTGGCGACTTCGTTCACTTTGATATTTTTAACGATACAATAATATCATTTGTACTACTAAAACCATCTTCACATAAGTAATTTTTCGTAAGATATGTGTTGTTGCAAAAGCTAGCTTATACATAAAAGGCTTTTATAATTTAAGTCATCTTAGATATACATATGCACCCAAACTCATTGTGGGGAAATTTACTACTGTTTCCTCGGATATTGAAATACTTTAGCATCATTCAAACACTTTAATAATATAATGCATAAATACTAGGCTATACATATTTACATCGTATACAAATACTACATACAGTTATCTACACATACTTTTATATACAAAGTTAACAGTTATATAAACATACTTTTATATACAAAGTTAATCATATGAGTAGTGATCAGACGACAGCTGTGCACTGGACTACGTACGTACTACTTGGAAGATAAAAAAAAAAAAAAATTTTGTTGTTGTTAGTCGCCGGGATAGATTAACATTTTTCCAGAGATTAAAGAGCTGAATTTTGTTTTGAAGGTATGTCAACCGCGTTATTATATTATTGTTTTCACGAAGGAATAATTATATAAAGAAAATTATTGAGTAATTTTTGCCGTCAGCAGTCAGAAAATCACGAACATGGTAACGTTCAAACCTAGTGCCATCCATGCCATGTCTATAAATAGAACAGAAGCAGAGGGCAGTCATTGGATAACAGATCTCCATGGCTACCAACCAACCAATCAGGTGTTAGTTATATTACTCTGTAATTTTTTAGAATGAACGTTTACACACACGAAGCTAACGATGATGTATGTGTTTTGCATACAGTACGTATTTTTAGTTTTTATTATTAGTGTAAGTATTTTACTGATTTCATGAAGAATAGAATGATTCCTTCTCATTACTTTGAATGCAAAATGGCTTGAAGATTCTTCGGCAAAAAGAAGAGAGAAAAAAAAATTTCCTTAGAAGATGATACCTATTTACTAACGCGGTTGACATACCTTCAAAACAAAATTCAGCTCTTTAATCTCTGGAAAAATGTTAATCTATCCCGGCGACTAACAACAACAAAATTTTTGTTTGTTTTATCTTCCAAGTAGTACGTACGTAGTCCAGTGCACAGCTGTCGTCTGATCACTACTCATATGATTAACTTTGTATATAAAAGTATGTGTATATAACTATGTAGTATTTGTATACGATGTAAATATGTATAGCCTAGTATTTATGCATTATATTATTAAAGTGTTTGAATGATGCTAAAGTATTTCAATATCCGAGGAAACAGTAGTAAATTTTCCCACAATGAGTTTGGGTACATATGTATATCTAAGATGACTTAAATTATAAAAGCCTTTTATGTATAAGCTAGCTTTTGCAACAACACATATCTTACGAAAAATTACTTATGTGAAGATGGTTTTAGTAGTACAAATGATAGTTATTGTATCGTTAAAAATATCAAAGTGAACGAAGTCGCAAAGTCGATTCTATGTCATGTTTTTCCTAAACGCGTTGACTTAAAGGAGAACGTTATTTTGGTTGTTTTATCACTGCCATAAACCCATAACAATGCAGTGTATGTATGAATAATTCTAACTATTATTCACTACCAAAATAACGATGATATTTTGTATTGAAAATTAATGTTACATATATTCCAAACATTATTACTACGTAGCATGAATAGTACTATAAATATTTCGAAAGATAATCTTGCTGTGAGCGCTACCATAATTTGATTTTCATATACGTACTTACATTTTGTCAGCTGGCTGGCCTCGCATAGATAAAATTGATTTCACTGATATGGAATTACTCCACGAATAGCCTTTTTATTATGAATATATGACGACTTAAAGGAGAACGTTATTTTGGTTGTTTTATCACTGCCGCAAACCCATAACAATGCAGTGTATGTATGATAATTCTAAACTATTATTCACTACCAAAATAACGATGATATTTTGTATTGAAAATTAATGTTACGTATATTCCAAACATTATTACTACGTAGCATGAATAGTACTATAAAATTTCGAAAGATATCTTGCTGTGAACGCTACCATAATTTGATTTTCATATACGTACGTACATTTTGTCAGCTGGCTGGCCTCGCATAGATCAAATTGATTTCACTGATATGGAATTACTCCACGAATAGCCTTTTTATTATGAAGTTATGACGATAATATATAAGGTAAAAAATGCTTTTATGTATTTCGTTTACGCTTCGTCGCCAATAACAAACAGCAATACTTACGATAATCTATGACAAATAGCGTTTGTATGACTTCATTGTTCAGAGAAGTTATATACAAATACTGCCAAAATAATAATGAAGTTCGAATTAATTTTAGCCTTAATGTTATTACTACTGTAATTACACTACCACTACTATTAAAATTTCTAAAAGTTTATCAAACAAAAAATGTCGCTTTGAACGCAACCGTATTCATAAACCATTTTCGTACGTAAAGGTATATGCTTACATTTTGTGGCTGGCCACTCCGACGATAAGTTGAGTGCAATGATGTGGAATTATTCTTTGAATAGGGTATTTATTATGAAGATATGACTATAATATATATGGTAAGAATGGTTTTATTACCTTTATTGTCAGTTTATATCATAATGTGAATGTTTGTGTACGTTGGTGGTTATCGCACTGCAACTACGCTTAGCCTACCAATGAACGTCGTACATAAACCTTGAATAGGCTATTTATTTCGAAGATAGGACAATAATATATTAGGTGAGAATGGTTTTATTACCTTTATTGTCAGTTAATATCATTATATGAGTCTTTAAATGAATGTTGGTAGTTATCGGACCACGGCCGAGGGTTAGCCTACCGAAAAACATCGCATACGCAACACAACAAACCCGTGATGCAGCGATTCATACCAGTGATGTAACATGAGAAACGGTCCAAGAAAAAACCTGTGATTAACTGGATCCGTGAATACTGATCCGTGAATAAGCGATGCCCCACTGTACAACGAAATCACTAACAAATTTAAGTGAATAAACGAAATAGTTAGAACGAACGAATACCGCGTGCTTACGATACCGATGATGCCGTGCAGTGGCCGAAGAAGCACACCGCTACGTAGATGCATCATGGGAGGGATGCTGACCAATAGGAGAGAAGGATCTCATGGTGGTGACTAGCATCAGGAACCAATGGGAGAGCGGGAGGATGGTGGCGAGTCTACTCGGTTGGCAGCGCGCAAGTTTCAAAATTGTTATCGGTGGTCCGGGCGAATCTCGGACTTTACAGCAACAACCTTTTGTATCTTGGAACAATTTTCGTATGTAGAGCCGTAAAATTTTTCGTATTCGCTTTTGTATCTCAAGTTTTTCGTTAGTTGAGCCTTTCGTATCTCGAGGTACCACTGTAATTACGTAATCAGAGCCTTCCCTCCTCCCCTCCGATGGACATTATGCTTTATATATAAAAGAGAATGAGGTGATTAGCTAAGTAGTTCCTAATACAGTGGACCCCCCGTATTCGCGTTCTCCGGATTCGCGGACTCACACATTCGCGGATTTCTCTCGGGAACGTTTCCCTGCATTATTCGCGGAAAATTCGCGCATTCGCGGTATTTTTCTATGAGAAATATCCACAAATTCCTGGTTTTTGTTATCAATTTCATCATAAAATGCACTTTTTGTGATAAAACTATTAAAAAAACCAAGTATGAAAATTTTTAGTGGTTTTTCTTAAGTTTTAACTAACAAAATAGGCTGTTTTTAGCGTTTTTATAGAGGTTCCAAACATTCGCGGATTCTAACTATTCACGGGGGGGTCTGGTACGCATCCCCCGCGAATACGGGGGGACCACTGTATTGCTGTTAGGGGCAGCACTGTTTACCTACACTGAGCAGTTGAAGCACTACCCACTAAATTTGAATTTAGGCTGCCGTATGTGGAAAACTGTAACTATGTAATTACTGGGGATATATATATAAAACTATTTTATTATAAAAATTTAATTTTTATGATAAAATTAGGTTTTATTTATACTTACCCAGTAAGTACATGGTAAGAGCCCTTCCTCCGTCCCCTTGCATGGACATTAAGGGGTATGAAATGAACTGAGGTCTGTGCCAAGTTCCTCTCTCTCCCCGAAAGTGGGCGGTGGTCATTGGTACCTACCCAAAACAAAGAAAACTAGCACGACCCGCGAATTTCAAAATTTAGCTGCTGAGCGAGTGAAACTCTTGGCTATGTAATTACGGGAAGTATAAATAAAACTTGATTTTATTATAAAAATGTCATTTTACGTATTGTATGCAATTATACATAATGCATTATTGCCATATTATTGTATTGTAATTTATGAACATAGCAATCAAGTGCCATTTGCATTCTTGTAATGTTTACATTCTTAAAATCATCAGCTGATTGCATCTTACTGACATCACACTGCCATTAGTTTCTAAATGAAATGCATTTTATTATTATTATTATTATTATTATTATTATTATTATTATTATTATTATTATTATTATTATCGGAGCTGGGTTAAAAATGCTAATTGGTGTATTTATAAATGCAGTAAATAAGTGAAGTAAAGGAGTGATTTTGCCAGTATCAGATGTTACTTTGCCTTTTCCAAAATTTTGTGGCATACTTTCATAGCACTTTCCTCTCCATTGCATGAAGGATAAATAAAGATTTATATTATTCTTATTTATGGAAGTCACCATTGAAAATGAGAAAATTTTTAACAAGTCACCAGCTGTAAGACAACCCTTAATAAATATGCGTTAGTTAAGGTTACTGAGATAAAGAAAATGGCTGTTTCTCGATTTGATTATTTTTTTCAGTCCTTGTTGTTATTTATGAGTCTCCTGCACATAGTAGTAAGTGGTTATTAATTATATAGGGGCAGTCCCCGGTTATCGGTGGGGGAGGTTCCGTTCTTAGGTGGGTGCTAAGTGAAAAATGCCCTTAACTGAAACTTGGCGATTTGTGGCACTGAGTTTCAGTTAATGGCCCTGATAATGGTTAATGGTGCTTCTGTTAGGTATGTTATGTCGCCTTAACTCTCTTATTGGCACCTTGTGGCGCTGATAACCGAAACTCAGCCTGCTATGGTGCCATAAATCGCCGACTTTGTGGTGCTAGACAAGCTCCATAAAACTGGATCGCCATTAACCGAGTCCGCTGATAACCAGGGAATGCCTGTAATAAGAAATAATAATGAAGTCTTAGAAAAGTCACAAGGTTGGTATGCCTGATTTAATGTATAAAGATTCGCTTTTAGCCTAATGAACTTTTGCTTACAGGCCTCTTTCTTAGTTCAAAACTAACTCAGATATGACATGCATTATCAGTGGCACAGAAAGACTAGCATAGTATAATATGCTGAAATTACATCTTGCACTATACACAATGTATATGATAAAATCATGTCTTTGGACAAAATTTTTATGATCATATGATACAGAAGTAAATATGCAAATTACAATTCTTTTGTTTGCTGCATATTTTGGAGTTTCACAGAATATTTGCATTGGAAATAAACTGTGCTTGTGTATTTATGGAGCAAGCTTTGATTCTGAAATTGGAAAAATTTGAAAGCTGAAAGTGTGGCGCCACCACACTATAGCCCCTCAAGAGCTATTGGCGGCCGATTCTAAAATGTCCCGGATCATGGGAGTTTCCAGACCACAGAGTGCCAGATTTAAGAGGTTGGACTGTACTATGGTGCTAGTTCCCTGTTGAAATAAAAACTTGTAGAAGGGGATCAAAGAGGATATCTTCTAGCTATGGCCTAATTCACAATTACCACTACGTATTGGGAAAAGGTAATCTACCTCTTCTTATGATCTTGTTTCAAGACCCATGGAAACTGCTGGCATCCAGACAGGAGAAAAAAAGCCAGTATTAGGGGATGGAAAGATCTGAAACGTGGGATTGGTACCTCTTACATCTTTAGATAAAGAAAACATTACAAAGATTATAGTACCTAGTTTTCTTGAAACATGATATATGTTTTAAGTGCTGTTGATAAGAAAGTTTGGAGTCAAAAGTTACAAAAATTTTTGTATAAAGTGTTCAGAATTTTTGAGTGTAGCATATCTATGCTAAGCAGATCATAGAGCAGGAGCTCAATGAAGCAAATTCCTACTTTATCTTCAGGAACCATAGCGTCTGACATTGAAGGTACTGTAAGTCGCTTGAGCCTGTCTCCTTCACAACCTGTTGGTGGTGCAAGATCCAAGGGAGGTGCTTCTTCATCAAGGTTTTTGGAAGGAGAAGAGGGTGAAAGTCCCAGCTGGGAAGATGACTATAAGGCATGGGAGGAGAAGTGTGCGGCTGCAGGCAAAAGCAGAAAAAAGCGAATGCCAAACCGTTCACACCAGACTACCTCAGCAGTTGTAGAAGGTGATGATGATTTATAAAAGCATTCGCTTGAATTTGAATTTATAAACGTATCACAAATAGGGAGCACGATGGCGACAAATTTAGTAGACATTGATGATGATGAGAGTAAATAACATATATAGTAGCTGCTTAGTTACATCTTTAATATAATTTTTTTTGTCAGGTTACATTATTAATTGTGATGCATTTTGCATATAAATTATAGATTATGATTGAACTTCGAGGGTATCTTACGCAAGTGAAGGGGGGAAACATGAAAAATAAAAGCACAAAGCAGTGTGGCTGGGGCCAAAGTGATGCTGTAGAATTTTAACCGTTACATTTCAGGATTCTAATAGGGCTTGCCCGAAGGGTTTGTTTATCATAAGGCTTGCTGGAATAGTTTGTTGTTAAAGTAAGGGGTTAAATTGGATGAAGGTAGAAGTTAAAGAGAACAGCTGCTGGATGGGACTCCTATAAGAGTACCCAACTAGGTGCAGTATAGTGAGCACCCTATACAAGACTGCCCTGTGGAAGCTAAGGATTTTGTTTATGTAATGCTAAATTAAACTAAAGGGGCTAAATCGAGGACTATCCTTGTTTGTTTTGATTCTTTACGACAAAATATAGAAAATTAACAAGTTAATATCCTTTTTCTGAATTGTAAATTTAATACCTGCAGAAATTTTATTTTATAGTGTTTTATAAAATGAATATTTTTGGGGACAGTCTGAAGCTAAGGTTTCTTTGACCTATAGATGTTTTAATTTTCCAAACTTTGTTTAGTCCAGAAATCATAACTTTGACAGGTCTCTACCATACCCGTGACAACCTTATAGCTTGGATAAAATCAGCAGGACCTGGCTCAGATTCTGGTTCTTCTGGCAATTCTTCCGATAGTGTAGGATCTTCCTCGAGTGGTGATAAGATATGTAGTCTAGAGGTAATTATAGAAATGTAAAATGTTTGTAAAAACTGTATGCATTTGTATGCCTTATGTTATACATTACAACCAGTGATATACTATTGGTAAATTTGCCATAACAATTTGTCGTTAATTTTTCACTTTTTATTTACAGACAAATAAACCAGTTGAGTCTCCTCCTCTTGGCTTCCCCTTAATTCAACCAGTATCTCAACCTACTCCTGAAAGTACAACTGCTCAACCAAGACCCCAGCCAGCATATGGAAAAGGCGTACGCTTCAAGGGCAAAAGAGCATATCCAACAGTACCTAATCAGCCCTCAGAAGCTAGTGCATATTTCATGTTTGAATTGGCAAAAACAGTTTTGAACAGAGCTGGTGGTAATAGCAGTACATCTTTATTCACCCAGGTAAATCTAAAGTTCAGTCAGATTACTGATCTATGTAAAAGTAGACCACAGTTGTCAGAGGAAGCCAAACTGGTGTGTGTCTCTGCCTTTACTAAGCTTTAACATTTGTTCCGATATGTATACAAACCCTCGGTCCTTTAACAATAGGAATGTAACTTAGCGGCAGCTGTAACCGGTCGTAAGCTTCAAACAAGGGGGTTCGGTAGTTGACTGCTTGTTCGGTAGTCGGCGGACTGCGCGACTGAGAGGAGAGAAGTCACTTTGCTTTCGGCCGCGCTGGGTGATAGACGTGTTGTTCGCCGCTCTGCCCGCTTCGTCGTGTGCTTGGTTCTTTCCTTCATTTGGTGAAGAAATTACACACTCTATTACTAGTGTGCTTGTGTCAATATAACATGAGTACCTGGTTATTTTATTATTATTGTGATTGTCTCGTGATTCTGGATTCCCGAGAGCCGGAGAGAGAGAGAGAGAGAGAGACAGGCACCCCCCATCAGCCGCAGATTGGGGCTTGGTGTGGATGGCTGTAAGTGTGGGCCCTTTCGATCCCTGTATGAGGTTGATCCTCACGAGTTAAGTGCTCGGTGCCGAGGGCGTGAATCTCTCGTGCCAAGCCCTGTTATTGTGTGGTCGGAGGAGCAGTGGGAGCGTTATGAAGGGAGGAAGAAACCGCGCAAGCTGGCCAGGGAGTCATCGGAGGGTTTTCCTGTTACTCCCTTGGTTACAGACACGTCTTCTTTTCTCCCTCCATCTCAGCTCCCGCGTATGGCTCCGGGAGAGTTTCTTGCTCCTTCTCTTCCCTCGATCAGTTGAGTGTAGAGGAGGGAGCGAGGTACCCCGACGTCCAGTTACTCAGGGTCTTCCGTTCGCTCAGGGTGGGAATCTCCCCCCCCCCCCTCCCCTCCCCGTGTGAGGGGAAGACCCCCCCCCCCCCCCCACTAACCCATCCCTTTCTTCTTCAGCTTTGCCTGCCACGGGGGATGATCTCGGTCGGGTCTGGTACTCGCTGGGCCTCCAGGGGACACCGAGCATTCAGGGGCTCCTGGGTCATCTTGCGAGGGGGACCAGGCTGGTAACCCATGGCCTGGTGACGACAACCACGACTACAGTGTCTACGCCGGGTTACGTTGCTCCTCCTCACCTGGTATGTACACAACAAGTGTCTATGGTAACCCCGACAGCTGCTGTGCAGGCGCCGCTGCCAGGTGTACAGAGGATGGTCGTGACGCCGCCTCCTGGTTTTCTGGTTTTGCCGCTCTTGCTCCAGCCTGAAGAAGAGGAGGAAGATGAAGGTGTCGTCGTTGTCTGCTGCCGCCGCTTCCCCTTTGACTTTTAAGGCCCCACAGCCGAAGAAGAAGAAGAAGGTAGCCTCTTCCCCCCCTAAGAAGTCTCGTTCTGAGACCTCTAAGGGTCCGTCTCACTCTGGTGGGATGGTTGGGACTTCTGCTGGTCCTCCTGTTCCTTCGGGAATGGGGCCCGTCTCTCCTTCCACAAGGAAGAAGAAGACGGGAACCAGAGGAGTACCGGCTGACACCGGTACCTCCTCGCCTGGTGCCAGAGGTTTTGCCTCGACGCCAGGTACCGTCTCCGCCTCTTGTTCGCGAGAGGTACTGAGTGTACGGTCACCCGCGGGTGACCGTGCAGCCAAGACCCAGGCAACTGAGTTCGCTCGGCGCCTGGATCCAGGCACGGAGTAGAAGACTGGTGGGAGTCGCCCAGGTGACTCCCACCAGGCCAGCGATCGCTCTCGTGGTGAGCCACCGGTACGCAGGGTTGACGTGACGGTCCCAGACCGGCTGCGGGCTGAGGCGAGGAAGCAGTCCCCTCGGTCGCCTGGACCAGCCCAAGCAGCATGAGGACAGGCCTCGCTCCCACCGCAACAGCGGACTCTGCCGGTCCCCTGACCGCCGCTCCCACCGGGACCGGTCGGATAGGGGGACAAGCAGCAGCTCTTGGGACGCTCAGGACCGTTGACGCTGTTCTTGGTCTAGCCGCTCTCCCTGGGAGAGCCGCGCGGCCAGGCCTGCAGCTCGATCGCCACCGCGGGTTGACGAGCATCTGCAACCCCTCCAGCACACCGGATCTGCCGGTGGGCGAGGGGGGAGCGTCAGGTCTTCCTCTCCTATCCCTTCAACTTCCTTGGGTTACACCGGGAAGAGCGAGGCGCGCGCTCCTCGCGATCCTGCCACGAGGCCCTCCGAACCTGGCACAGTCCTGGGACCGACCAGATCATACGCGCAAGTGGCAGGAGGAGACCATGAGGGGTCTGTTGTGGTTCCTCCTGTGAAAGGAGGAGGGTCTCGGGAGGCATTATCGCTGGACAGTCTGTCTCCGCAAGACGCAGTCACTCCTGAGATCCAGAGGTCATTCACCGAGGTTATTGCGCTGATTCATCAGCACAACGACCTTGGGAAAGGATCGCCGCTCCCACCTTTCTAGCCTACATTTTGGGTTGGAGTCGTTCTGGGGACCCAAAAAGGAACCCAGGATAACAGTGGGTTTGCCGCGATCAGTCTTGGCCGACAGTGTGTTGAGCCAGGTGAACGCTCTCGTCTTCGGACAGGAGGGTTCGCTTCGGTCCAGCAGGTCATCCAAGCTCCTTCCCCCACCTCTACCGTGACAGAGGCGCTTTAACGTGCCATCGGAGGACCCTCTGCCGCCCAAGCAGCTAGCTAGGCTAACTCCGGAGGTGTCTTTTCATCACCTGCTGTCAGAGAACCTCTGGTTCTTGCAGCAAGAGGCACTTGCATTGGAATTGACTGCCATGGCAGCATTCCAAGCAGTCTCCTGGATAGACCTGTGGTCCCTCACAGTGTTTAAGGTCGCGGCCTCTTCGGGAAACATCACTCCTGAAGGGGGACCCGGCTTTCGTGAGACTGTGCCAGTCTGGAGGTAGGGCTATCTCCTACCTGGCCCACCAGACGGCCAACCTGTGGGCCAACCTGGTTCTGAGGCATAGGGACGCTGTCCTCACTCGAGTAACCAGGTTGGCAGGGCACGAGGCAGCCTTGGGTCTTCACAACGGACCGGTGTGGAGTTCCTCCTCTCTTCCCCAGAGAGATGGTGGACGCTGAGGTGGAACAACGGCTCACTGACGACAGTGACTGTCTAGTCCACCAGGCAGTCTCGCAGGTGGCTGGGCTGCCTTGAGCTACTGCGGCTAAACTCAAGAGTTTAGCTAACGCTTCCTCTGCAGCTAATACGATTGCTTCGTCGAAGCAGAGAGGAAAGACTCTGCCTTCGACTTCAACTGTAAGGAGCGACCATAACCAGCCCTCCTTCTCTCGAGGAGAAGCCAGGAAGAAGTCAAAGAGAGGAGGGAAACGCTAGGGACGGCAACGCTAAGGACGGCGTTCCCCCCTCACCTGCTGCCGGAAGTTGGGGGTGTGCCTGGCGAGCCATTGGGCAACTTGGCAGCGCTACGCAGCAGAGACCTGGATAGTAAACGTCCTTCGGGAGGGATATTTACTACCCTTCGAGTCTAGGCCACCCCTCACCTCCAACCTGGTCCATCTACAAACGTATGTTCCTGGTTTGGCCAAGGACGTGGCGCTTCGGCAGGAAGTAGAAGCCATGCTGAGCATACAAGCTGTGGAGACCGTATGGGATCAGTCTTCTACAGTCGACTTTTCCTGGTGGAGAAGTCCTTGGGGGACTGGCGCCCGGTGATAGATCTCTCTCCCTTGAACCAATTCGTTCGCCATACTTGGTTCACGATGGAAGTAGCACGTTCAGTGCACGAGTCCATCAGGGAGAATGACTTCATGCTTTCTATGGATCTGAAGGATGTGTATTTCCAGATACCCATCCATCAGTCCTCCAGGTAGTACCTCCCCTTCATCTTCGACGGGACGGTGTACCAGTTCAGGGCGCTTTGTTTCGGTGTCTCAACCGCCCCACAGGTGTTCACGCGAGTGTTCACTCTGGTGTCGGCTTGGGCCCACTCGGTAGGAATACGTCTTCTGAGGTATCTCGATGATTGGTTGGTCCTGGCGTGCTCCCTCTCGCAGTTGCTACAGGACAAGGATCGACTCCTCGAATTCTGCCGCAATCTCGGGATCGTAGCGAATTTCGAGAAGTTAGATCTCAAGCCCAAGCGGAGGATGAAGTACCTGGGTGTGCTGATTGATACGGTAGCAGGGCGAGTCTTCCCCGCAGACTCACGGATCAGCAGGTTCAGGGAGGCAGCCAGACGGTTCCTGTCCCTACAGGAGCAGCCAGGTCAGCAGTGGCAGGTCGTGGTCGGTCACCTGTCGTCTCTAGAGAAGTTAGTCCCTCACTGGCGTCTTCACCTGCGGTCTCTTCAGTAGAGACTAAGGGAGAGTTGGTCACAGGCAAGAGACCCACTGTACTTCCCCGTGTGTCTCATGGAGGAGGTGAGGCAGGACGTAGCCTGGTGGCTGGACAATGGGAACCTCATAAGAGGAGTGCCTCTTTGCACACACACACACACACACACACACACACACACACACACACACACACACACACACACCTGGAGGAGTTGCTGGCTGGGGGTGTGTGGGATCGTCACGACAAGCACCTTCACATCAATGTCCTGGAGCTCAAGGCAGCGTTCCTCGCTCTCCAAGAATTCCAGGACTGTCTGATGGGACACTCAGTGGTGTTGATGAGCGACAACACCACAGTAGTGGCGTACATCAACAAACAGGGGCCTAGTGTCCCTCCCGTTGCATCATTTGACGTTGCAGGTGCACGAGTGGGCTGTGGCACACTCGTTAGAGCTGTCACCCCGCTACGTTCCAGGCAAGAGGAGAGTAGTAGCAGACAAGCACAGCCGTCGGAATCAGGTGATAGAAACCGAGTGGTCCCTTCACCCAGACGTGGCGGAAAGGCTCTTCAACCTGTGGGGGCGTTCACACGGCACAACAGAAAACTCCAGGTTTTCTACTCCGTTGTGCCGGACCCATGGGCAGCTGCAAAGGACGCTCTTCAACACCCGTGGGACAACATCTTCGTCTATGCCTTTCCCCCATTTTGTCTGATTCGCAAAGTGATCAGCAGGGTGTTGGTCACCGTGAATCTCCGGATGATTCTGGTGGTGCCCAAGTGGCCTCAGGCCGTTTGGTATCCGGACCTGCTGGTTCTGCTCGCCGAAGCACCGAGAGAGATTCCCCCTTGGCACAACCTCCTGTGCCAGCCACACGTAGAGCGGTACCACCGGTCGGTTCGGTCCCTGTGTCTTCACGGCTGGCTGTTATCCACTATCTCTTGCGAGCAAGAGGCTTTTCTCGTCAAGCAGCAACAGAGATGGCTGGGTACTTCAGACAGTCCTCTGCAGCTGTATACCAGGGAAAGTGGTCTGTCTTCTGAGCCACTCTTCAGCAGGTAGTGGATTTCCTCATCTTCCTTCGCAAAGAGAAGCTCCTCTCCGTCTCCGCAGTTAAAGGCTACAGAGCCGCCCTGGCCCTAGTCCTTATGCTGTGGGGAGTGGATAATCTCCCCTTCCTTCGAGATCTCCCTCCTTATGAAGAGCTTCGAGAGTTATTGCCCACCCAGGGAACTCAGGCCCCCGGGGTGGGATGTGACTCTCATTCTTAGGAGTTTGACTCGAAGACCCTTCGAGCCACTCTGAGAGTCGTCAGACAGGGATCTGACCCTCAAGACCCTCTTCCTGCTGGCCCTGGCATCGGTGAAGAGAGTAGGGGAATTTCATGTTCTTTCCTTCAATGTTAAACATTCCAGGGGATGGGGATCTGTGACGCTCAATTTCGTCCAGGACTTCGTAGCGAAGACTCAGAATCCTTCAGTCCCTGACAACCGGTTCGAGTCTTTCACGATCCCCTCCCTGAAGGACTTCACCGATAACGATGCAGATGAGATGCTGCTTTGTCTTGTGAGGGCGCTATGGCACTATCTGAAGAGAACTCGCCACCTCAGGCCTGAGTGTCGACACCTCTTAGTTAGCACCGGGGCTACAAAGAAAGAGGTACCCAAGAACACTTTCTTTCTGGCTGCATGAGGTGATCAGGAGGGCGTACGACGCAAATGTTAGTGACAACACTGGTACCCTTTGTCCGAGAGCCCACGAAGTCAGAGGTATTGGTCCAACCCTTGCGTTCCGCAAGAACTTCTCCGTGGCACAGGTTCTGAAGGCAGGGGTTTGGGCCAACCAGACCACCTTTACTTCCTTCGGGATATCGCCCACAGGTCCTTGGACACCTTTTCCTTGGGACCCGTGGTGGCTGCTCAACAAGTTGTGTAGCTTACCCAGCACCCGAACAGACAACAGCATCGCATCCCTGTGTGACTGCATGAATGGACGAGTGAAAGAGTGTGACAGGCTTCTTTTCTTCCTCTTTTCTTCCCCTCTACCTTTGGGCAGCGGGCTTCGGTCGTCACTACACTGGACAGGGAGTAGATGCAGTTAAGCTACTCGACCGAGCTCCATCCTATCCCTTTCAGTAGGGATAGGTGCGGTTATCCACCACTCCCCTTCAAGAGGGGGGGGGGGGGGAAGCGAACAAGAGACAAACCCATAATTTCATATTTGCTTTTGAAGTAGGAACTATTTCTTGCTTGCAATTTATAAGAAGTACGCTTGCCTCCCTCTTGTACATTTGGTCCAGAGGTCTGGCCACTGATCCTGCGGTGTACACCCCGATCAGCTGGGCAGAGGCTAGGATCCCTCCCTCTGCTCTTATGACCAGGGAGGGAATCAAGGTTGGACGAACACCAGTCTGTTCATAAGACTCAGATTCCACCCACCAATGAGTCTTCCTATTGTTAAAGAACAGATGGTTTGTATACATATCAGAACAAATCACAATTTGTTGAAAATTGTATTTTTCCTAACTATACAAACCTGAGGTCCTTTACACATAGTCCCACCTCATGCCACCCCTCACTCTGTTTTTTCCTGGGCCTTAAGCAAAGTGACTCCTCTCCTCTCAGTTGCGCGGTCCGCTGACTGCCGGACAAGTAGTTAACTACCGAACCCCCTTGTTCGAAGCTTACGACCGGTTCCAGCTGCCGCTAAGTTACATTCCTATTGTTAAAGGACCTCAGGTTTGTATAGTTAGGAAAAATACAATTTGGGACAAATTGTGATTTTGTAATAATTGCCAGATGTGTTTAATGGATTCCTAAAGGCCAGGTTTGCTTGATATACCTGAAGTTAATTGATTACACTTATTTGTTTTTATATGAAATATCTAAATAAGGGGTTTTGAATTTTGCTTTACTCAAGCATGTCATTAATCTCAATACTTCATTGCATATTGTATAATTGGTACCAAGAGTTGACTTTTAAGAATTGCACAACACTATTTTCAAAATTTTATAAACTTATTTTCAACAGCCAAGCAGTTCTCAAAACCATCGTGGTCCTCATCGGCCACTTCACATGTGTGCTTTCCAAATTGGGTTATATGCACTTGGCTTGCATAATTGTGTTAGCCCAAACTGGCTGTCAAGAACATATTCATCACACGTCTCTTGGATAACAAGTAAGTTGGTTTATTTTTACCTCGGGTTCTTACCATGAGGAGTTCTTTTTGTCAAGTTCTTTCATCTTATATACAATTCTGATTTCACTCAATTTTCCATTCATTTTCTTTCAGTTTATTTTAATTTGAGGTAATTAGGATAAATGATGTAGTGCATTTTGTAAATAGTATACATTCAACCCTCATTAAGATGGACTAATAGGTTTAACTGTCGATACCTATCGTACATATGTATACCTATAAATATACTGTTTGTTCCGATACGTAATACAAACCATCGGCAGCTGGAACGGTCGTAAGCTTCAAACAAGGGAGTTCGGTAGTTAACTGCTTGTCCGACAGTGCGCGTGCCGTGCGACTGGGAGGTGAAGAATCACTTTTGCTTTCGGCCGCGTTGGTGGAGGACGTGTTCGTCATCGCTCTCTGCCCGCTTCATTGTCGTATGCTTTGGTTGTGTGCTGTTTCTCAACTTTGTTTGTCAGTGTAGTGAAAGTGTATTGTAAGTACGTGACTTTCTTTATTACTTTTTATTACATTGATTATGGATTCTCGTGCAATGGAGCTATCCCCGCGCCCCCCCATCAGCCGCAGAGTTTGCCCTGATGTGGAGGGCCGCAAGTGTGGGGTCTTCGCTCTTTCCCCAAGATAGATCCTCATGTCCTGTGTGCGGGGGCGTGAATCCCCTCGGACCGAGCCATGTAATATTTGTGTGACTTGGTCGGAGGTGCAGTGGGTGCTGTACAAGGGTAGGAGGAAGCGTAGACCTGCCAAGGAGTCGTTGGAAAGCTCTCGGGCGACTCCCTTGGTTACGGACACTTCCTCTTCTTTCCTGCCCCTGGCTCAGCTCCCGCATATGGCGCCTTCCCCTTCGGGGGTGGTTTCTCGGTCCTTCTCTTCGCCCAATCTGTCGAGCGTAGAGGAGGGAGCGAGGTGCTCCGACGTGCATTTGTATTCGGGGTCTTCCGTTCGCTCGGGGTGGGGCTCCCCCCCCTCGCACGAGGGGAAACCCCTCCTAATCACCCAACTGTTGCTTCCTCAGGTGCTCCTGCTGCGGGCGACAACCTCGGCCGGGTGCGGGTGTTGCTGGGGCTCCAGGGCATGCCAAGCCTCTTCACCTGGTCTACACCCTGCACGTGATGTCAGTGACTCCGACGGCCGCTGTGCAGGGCCCGATCGCTGCCGTGCTGAGGAGAGGCCTGCCTCCCCCTCCCGGGTTCTTCGTGCTGCCAGCCCCTGCCTATGCCTGAAGAGCTCGCCCCTGGACCTGCCGCCGGTACCCAGGATGTCGCTGGCTGCTGCCCCGTCTCCTGCTGTACCTGACCTGCCTGCCGTACCTGCTGCTCCTGCACCTGCCGACGTCGTCCCAGCCCGTGGTGTTGCTGCCCCAGTCGCTGGTCCTTCCGGACAAGTGCAGCCGGGCCCTGTTGCTGAGCAGCCCCAGCTCCATCCTGGATGGAGGACCTGACGTCTGTCCTGAGGGACCTGACGAAGAGGAAGGTGTCGTCGTCGTTCTTTTTTGTCGCCTGCTGCCTCTTCCCCTTCGACTTCCAAGGCTTCCAAGCCGAGGAAGAAGAAGGCTGCCTCCTCCCCCCTAAGAAGGCTCCCTCGGGAACTTCTAAGGCCCTGTCTCACTTCGGTGGGACGGGGTTTTCTTCTGCTGGTCCTCCTGCTTCTTCAGGAGCGGGGCCTGTCTCCTTCCGCAAGGAAGAAGAAGACGGGGACCAGAGGGGTACCGGCTAACACCGGTACTTCCTCGCCTGGTGCTAGGGGCGCTGCCGCTACATCAGGTTCCGGCTCGGCCTCTCGTTCGCGAGAGGTACCGAGTGTACTGTCTCCCGAGGGCGACCGTGCAGCCAAGGCTCAGGCGTCCGAGTTCGCTCGGCGCCAGGACCAAGGCGCGGAGAGGAAGGCTGGTGAGAACCGCTCAGGTGACTCTCCAGGCCAGCGATTGCTCTCATAGCGACCAGCTGGTTACCAGGGTTGCTGTGACAGTCCTAGACCGGCCACGGGCTGAGGCTGGTAAGAGGTCCCCTCGATCGCAGGAACCAGCCTCGGCTGGTCCCAGCATTTCAATGCGCCGTGAGAACAGGCACCGGTCCCACCGCGACAGTGGTCTCTGCAGGTCCCCTGACCGCTGCCCCCACCTGGACTGGACGGATAGGGGGACCAGCAGCAGCTCCTCTGATGCACGGGACTGGGACCGCTGTTCTCGGTCCAGCTGCTCGCTCCAGGGGAGCGGTGGACCAGGCCTGCAGCTCGATCGCCACCGCGGGTTGGCGATCACCTGCAGCCCCCCAAGCTCACTGGTTCTGCCGGTGAGCGAGGGGGGAGCATCAGGTCTTCCTCTCCTGTTCCTTCAACTTCCTCAGGTTACACCGGGAAGGGCGAGGCAACAAGGAGCACGCCCCTCACGATCCCGCCACGACGCCCTATGTGCCAGGCACGGTACTCGGATCGACCAGGTCGTATGCGCAAGTGGCAGGAGGAGACCGGGAGGGGTCTGTCGCTGTTCCTCCTTCTGAAGGAGGAGGGTCTCAGGAGTCGTCCTTGCTGGAGGGGTTTGACGGTCCTACTCCTCAAGATGTGGTCACTCCTGAGATCCAAAGGAATTTTGCTGAGGTCATTGCGCTGATTCGTCAGCACGACCACCTCGGGGAAGGATCGCTGCTCCCACCTTCTGAGCCCATGTCCCGGCTCAAGTCGTTCTTGGGGCCTAAAAAGGAACCAAGGGCAACGGTGGGTCTGCCGCGATCGGAACTGGCCGACTCAGTACTAGGCCAGGTGGACTCGCTCGTCTCCGGACAGGAGGGTTCGCTTCGGTCTGGCAGGTCGTCTAGCTACTTCCTCCTCCTCTACTGCGACAGAAAATTCTACGTGCCATCCGAGGATCCGATGCCGCCCAAATAGGTTAACCCGTTCCTTGGTCCAGCGTTTCTCCGCAAGAAGCCGCTGGTCCAGACCTGCAGCTCAATCGCCTACAGTCCTCCCAGCCTACTAGTTCTCCCTCACCTGTCCCTTCAACCTCCTCAGGCTACACCGGGAGGAATGAGGCGAACAGGAGTGACCGTGAGGAATGCTTTTCTTACGATATGGCCACGTGCCTGGTTCGGTCTTGGGACCAATAGATCCTCGCTCAAGTGGTTGGAGAAGATCGTGGTGGGGCTGACAAGGACGAATGACGCTTCCCAGACTCTGGGAGGGACCATCACCACTGTTCACGTGTCGGTCCGTCTGGACCACGCACTCAAGAGAACAGGGCGCGCTCTCCCTTTGGTCCTCTTGAGAGGTTTCGGCCTCGACGAGGACTGGGATGCATCGGAGGACGGTATCGGCTCTCTCCTGTCAGGTGCTCGCTCAGCCCTACCCAGATGATGGTCACGGTGGCGGCAGACGCTTAGCCTTCAGTACGAGTTCGTAACCCTCCTCGGGAAAATGTTTTCTCCTAACGGTAATGTTTTCCCAGACTCTGAGCAGCCATCACCGCAATGTGATGGCTGCTCGTACTCGCTTCTCCAACTGCTAGTTCCGCTGGGAAGGCGAGTGAGTATCCAATCTTCCTCCCCATTCCCTCTCTCCCTACGGTTACGAAGGAAAGGAGAGGGATCCTGCAGAGCGTTCTCCATAGGATTCCACGTTGGGGACTGCGTTCCTTGGGTGACCTTCAGGTCCTACCGAACGTAAGTCCCTGTCGTTGAGGAAGGATCCTGCCTCATCCTCGATTTCTATGGGAATCGGGAGGACCACCAACCGATGATCGCCTGACGAATTCGGTGGGGGTTTCGATGAGCACTTAGAATTCTCCAGAATTTCTAGCACTCTCAGTGTTTTTTGGTTTTCTATGATCTGCAAACACTTGGGCGAAACACGGCCCAGAGTGGACTAGACGAGAATCCCAGATAATTGTTACTACGATAATCGGGAATCTCGCCGAATGCTCGAATTCCTGGAATTTCTAGCGTTTGGAAGAAGCACTGCTGCTGAAGGAAGAATATCTCACAGTAGGCGGCCAACCCTGGGATAGAGAAGAACGGACGGGAACATCCAGTTTGGCTTGAAATATCGTCTTCGGTATCATGTCATCACCATTGAAGTCTTTCTTCCGGGAAAACTTCTCCTTCACTCTCTTCATTAGAGAATGAAGGGTGTCGGCTTCCAGTCCTTATTCTCATTCCTCGAATGGAAAAGAATTTAGGATGGAGGTCTTTGTACAGGAACCTACAAATATACTTCGTATATTGCCCTCTCGACATGACTGTTAATTAGTTGAATTGTCCGAGGTGTAGGCACATACCGTAGTTAACTCTACGAATTGTGACCGAGACGAATAGTATCTTCTTAATTGAACTGCAACTCGGGACTGCCTGCAACCTCCCAGGAGTTACCAGTTTCAATTTTGAGATACTTATGGTATTGTTACAACACCACCACCTCAGCTTTTGTATTCACCGAAATCCGTTTCGTTTAAATGCAAATGCTCGAGCGTATTTTTAGTGCTCGATGGTTCTAGCCGAACGCATTCCTTCTTGGAATGGATTTCCTGGCAACTCAGGATGATGAGTGAGCGAGAGCTAGCGGTGTATTGGGCTGCTTGCCGCAGCCCAGTACCAGCTGGCTCTCCGAGATGCACGGTCGGTTTATGTCTCTCCTCTACAATGATTGACTACCGAACCGTATCTCTGCCCGACAATCACAGACTTAGGTCTCTGGTTGGTTGGGATTCTCGCATACGTGAATGACCATCTCTACTGCATCGCCTTGGACATTGCGAGAATTTTCAGACAGAGATATCTCCTGTTTACTGCACAGTAACAGAAGTGTGTAACCTAGTCCTGCATTGCACCTGCCGCTGCGATAATGCGGAATGATTTCTTTAGACATCTGAGTTTGTCTTCTAAATATATCTCGTATTCGTAGGTGTGCAATTGTTCATTGTTCACCCCGAATTGTAGATGTATAACGGAAGACATCGCCTGTTCCCCGCCCTGCCAGCTCTACTTCCAAGTATATATATGTCCTCCCTGGATAACCTGAAAGAAGATGATGATGATTCAGCCCTTGAGAAGCGGTTCTTCAGGCAGTACATCCCTGTGTTTCCATTACTGAAAAGCGCTCCACTTTCATTGCAACTACGACTTCTCACCGAACAGCAATGAAATAGCGGTTTAGCGATTTCAGTCCTTTGTAAGCACAGGTTCAGAATCTTGAGAATTACTTCTCTCGATTCGGCTGTGAAGACATAGGTCTGCATTCACCTTCCGCCTTCGTCTTCAACGGCGCATAGTGTTGTTTCTCCTTAGCTGAGATTCAACTACTACTATGAGAACTTCTGTCTTGCCATCAAGGACCTCGGTCTCTAGAATGCAATTGACTTTCGCCTTTTGGGCACATGCCTTGGGAGAATCATCACCTCGCCTTTCGGCATCGGTGGCAACACATAGACGATTTGTATGGTCTCTTGGCATACCCCTTTAAAGGCGAGGGTCACGTGACTATGCTCGGATGCTTGGACAGCTTGCCTTACACAACCGAACGCAGTCAGTCGGCAGCTATCGAAGCGTCCAAGTCTGTTACGAGCTATGCTGTGGACTTAGTTCGGTTGTTCCAGATCAATCATTACTTTGTCCTACTAGCTGGTTCTAGTACCCATACCATTGACACCCATGGAGTGTCGGTGTCCTATCCACTACGGAGACGGAGAGACTTCGCCGCAGTGGGGTACGAGACCGCGAGAGACTTCACTGCAGACGGATAGACCAGTATAGGTACTGGACATGACCGAAGATTATGCCGAGAAAGAGGGATAGGTCATCGCGACTATTCCCTTCTTTCCCTCCGAGTAGGGGAACTTCATGGCTTTTCCCTTGACGTCAAGCATCCAGGGGATGGGGATTTGTGACGCTCGATTTCGTACCGAACTTCGTAGCAAAGACTCAGAATCCTTCGGATGAGATGCTGCTTTGTCCTGTGAGGGCGCTATGGCGCTATCTGAAGAGAACTCAGCACCTCAGGCCTGAGTGTCGATGCCTCTTTGTTAGCACCGGGATGACGAAGAAAGAAGTATACAGGAACACTCTTTCTTTCTGGCTGCGTGAGGTGATCACGAGGGCGTACAAAGCTGATGGTAGCGATGACATCCGTACCCTTCGTCCGAGAGCCCATGAAGTCAGAGATATTGGTCCTTCCCTTGCGTTCCGCAAGAACTTCTCCGTGGCGCAGGTACTGAAGACAGGAGTCTGGTCCAACCAGACCACCTGCACCTCCTTCTACCTTCAGGATATAGCCCACAGGTCCTTGGACACTTGTTCCTTAGGACCCGTGGTGGCTGCTCAACACGTTGTGTAGCTTACCCAGCACCCAAGCGGACAGAACAGCATCGCATCCTTGTGTGACTGCATGAAGGGATAGGTGAATGAGAATGTGACTGGCCTTCTCTTCCCTATCGTTTTCTCTCCCTCTACCTGTGGGCAGAGGGACGCGGTCGTCACTACGCTGGATCAGGAGGCGATGCAGGTAAGCTACTCGACCGAGCCCCATCCTATCCCTTTCAGTAGGGATAGGAGCGATTATCCACCACTTCCCCCAACAAGGGGGGGGAAGTGGAAGCCAACAAGAGACAACCCATGCTTCATATTGCCTCTTGCAATAGGAAAAAGTTCTTGTTTGCTAGTTTTGTACATGCAACTTCCCCGGCAGATATATACTTAGCTATAGTCTCTGACGTCCCGACAGAATTCAAAACTCACGGCACACGTAACAGGTAGGTCAGGTGATCTACCATTCCCGCCGCTGGGTGGCGGGACTAGGAACCATTCCCGTTTTCTAATCAGATTTTCTCTGTCGCCGGTTATGACAACATCTGTTGTTGGTTCCTCCTGCTTGAAATTCTTCTCGCTTGCTGAGGATCTTTTTGGATTGACCTTTGGTGACGTTAATTGATCTTTGCATTGGCATACGCTTTTTGTGGACCATTTTTTTAATTTGGATAGGTATATTCTGTCATTATGTCTGATATTAATGTGACACCTGTGTTTAGAGTGTGTATGAAAGAGGAGTGTAAGGTGAGGCTACCGAAAGCTTCGGTAGACCCTCACACTATTTGTGTAAGGTGTTGGGGGAATGAATGCTCTGTTAATAACACCTGTGTTGAATGTGAGAGTTTGACTGAGCAGGAATGGAAGAGTTTGGCATCATATATTAGAAAATTGGAGAAGGATAGAGTTAGGAAGGCTTCCGTTAGAAGCTCCAGTAGGTCCTGCTCTTATGATCAGGATTTAGATCCTAACAGTAACTTAGTTTCTCCTGCCTCTAATATAGTTTCAGCCCCTTCCCCCAGCAGCGAACCTAAGGATTCGTCTTCGGAAATGGCTGCTATGAAGGCCTACATCCGGAACTTGCAGTCGCAGCTGCTTGCGATGGAAAACAAAGGTAAGGACTGTGATATGTGCAGTGTCCCCAGTGCAGTGGAGGGGGCGTCTGACCGACTCCGCATTGCCCCTAGGCCTAGACCGCTTCCAAACTCCCAAGACCAGGGGAGGAGGAATGTCGACAGCCGCAAGGAGGATGTAGAGTATCCCCAACGGTCAGGCGTCCCTTCGGCAGGTCCTATTGATTCGTCCCAGGCTGCCTTGGAGAGCCACAGGAAAGGCATCCTGAGGAAGTGTTTCTCGGAGTTTGATTCGTCTTCACCCAGGCGCAGTTGGAGTTCCGCTATGAAGTCGCGCCCCCTGAAGAGAGCCTGGAAGCTGCCTAGAGTAGACGCCTTGGACTCTAGCCCGGAGCCCTTTCCAGAGTATTCTCCTTCAGAGAAGAAGAGAGCTCGTAGATCCCCCCCGAGTCCTCTCCGGAAGGAGTGCAGGAATCTACGAAGAGATTCCTGGTAGGCCTCCAGGAGCAGTTATCAGCTCTAGTAGGCTCTTTTTCCAAGGGCGCGTCGCGCAGGAAGGATGTCTCCCTACCAGTCAAGAGCTCTGTAAAGCGTCCTGCTTCTAGCGTACACTCGGACAGCAGCAGGCGTCCCTCTCCTGGCAGGTGCTCCTCTCCAGCGAAGCTCTCTGCTTCCAGTATCTCCATGCTTCACAGACGCCCTTCTACTTCTGTCAGGCGCTCTTCTTCGAGCAAGCACCCCTCCTCTTCCAAGCGACCTTCCAGTAGTGCATCGCGGGACGGAAGCGCCTCTCCTGACAGGCGCCAGGAGCCTGAGAGGCTCCTCAATTCTGACAGTATCCAAGTTAGCAGTAAGCGCCTTACTCCTTCCAGGCGCCCTGTAAGGGACTCAAGTGCCTCTCCTGGCAGGCGCCAGGATCATGGCAAGTTCCAAGGAAGCAGCAGGCGCCGTACTCCAACCAGGCGCTCTCCAATGAACAGAAGCCCCTCTCCTTGCAGGCGCCAGGAGCCTGAGAGGCTCCTCGATTCTGACAGGATCCGAGTTAGCAGTAAGCGCCTTACTCCTTCCAGGCGCCCTCTGAGGGACTCAAGCGCCTCTCCTGGCAGGCGCCAGGATCATGGCAAGATCCAAGGGAACAGCAGGCGCCTTACTCCTTCCAGGCGCCCTCTAAGGGACGTAAGCACCTCTCCTGGCAGGCACCAGGATCATGGCAAGACCCAGGTTAGCAACAGGCGCCTTACTCCTTCCAGGCACTCCCTAAAGGACGCAAGCTCCTCTCCTGGCAGGCGCCAGGAGCCTGACAAGATCCTAGTTAGCAGCAGGCGCCTTACTCCTTCCAGGCGCCCTTTAAGGGACGCAAGCGCCTCTCCTGGCAGGACTCAGGCTAGCAGCAGGCATCTTACTCCTGCCAAGCGCCCTCAAGCGGAAACAAGCACCTCTCTTGACAAGAGCCAGTATAGAAGTAGGTACTGTTCCCCTACGAAACACTCTTCTAGGGATAGAACCGCCTCTCCTAAGAGTTCTTCTAGGAAGCCCTCTTCTCCGGCTGCAACGTTGGAGGATGATTCGTAAGAGGAATCCCCAAAGGACACTGGGGTGTCTGACTACAAGAGACTCGCAGCTCTACTTCTCCAGGAGTTTGGAGACTCTTCGTCCGTCCAGCTGACCCTCCCTCTCCAGGATTGCTGCTCTCGAATACTAAATTGTCGAAATCCCCCTCCTTCGTCAGGATGCGCCCTACGCTGTCTATGAAAAAGGCTTTTAAGGGCATAGAGGGGTGGATTCAGTCGAAGAAGGAAGCCGGAAAGACTGGTTTTTCCTGCCCTCCTTCCAAGCTTTCAGGGAAGCCGGGTATCTGGTATGATACCAAGGAGCCGATGGGATTGGGTCTTCCCTCATCGGCTGATGCTGACTTCTCCTCACTCGTGGACTCATCCAGGAGGCGTTCCCTGCTTTCGGCGAAGGCTTCTTGGAGGATGTGTGAGATGGACCATCTCCTCAAGGGTCTTTTTCGTACATTGGAAGTTTTCAACTTCATGGATTGGTCCCTAGGAGCTCTAGCCAAGAGGGCTCAAGATCCTGACTTCGTCGGTATGGAAGAATTATCCAGCGTCTTGTCCTGTTTGGACAAAGCGGTCATGGACAGATCTACAGAAATTGCGTCCCTCTTTGGATCAGGCATCCTGAAGAAGAGATCAGTATACAGCTCCTTCCTGACCAAGTCTGTATCTCCTCTCCAGAGGTCCTCTCTACTGTACTTGCCCTTGTCGAGCCAACTTTTCCCTCAAGAGACAGTAAAGGCCATCTCTAGGTCCTTATCGGAGAAGGCAACACAGGATCTTCTGGCCCAATCGGCTAAGAAATTGAAACCTGCGGTCCCTGTGACCAAGAGGGAGAAGCTTCCTTTCCAGCAGCCCTTTCGAGGGAAACCTGCACCTAGAGCCTCTCTCAGGAGTAGAAGACCCGAGAGGAGAGGGAGATCTTCGAGAAGATCATTCGGGAAAGCCCAGTGAAGTGCGAGTCCTCCAGACCACAGTAGGTGTCAGACTACTAAAATTTGCCAAAGTCTGGGCACAGAGAGGGGCGGATGCCTGGTCCCTCTCCATCTTCGAGAGAGGTTACCTGATCCCCTTCAGGGAGAAACCTCCCTTGACAACAACTCCAAGGGAGTTAGCGGCAAGATACAAGGCTCCTGTACGAAACCAAGCCCTTCTGCAGTTAGTGGAACAAATGCTGGACAAAGAGGCCATAGAACAGATCCAAGAGCTCCATTCCCCAGGTTTTTACAATCGGCTGTTTTTGGTGCCCAAAACCTCAGGAGGGTGGAGGCCGGTTTTGGATGTAAGCGCTCTGAACTTCTTCGTAATAAAGAAGTAGTTCTCGAAGGAGACAACATCCTCTGTCCTTTCTGTGCTTCGTCCAGGGGACTGGATGGTGTCCCTGGACCTTCAAGATGCGTATTTCCATATACCAATTCATCCATCGTCCAGGAAGTACCTCAGATTCATGGTACAAGGAAAGGTGTTCCAGTTTCGGGCGATGTGCTTCGGGCTTTCGACGGCCCCTCAAGTGTTCACGGGCCTAATGAGAAATGTAGCGCATTGGCTGCATTTGGAGGGCGTAAGGATCTCCCTGTATCTGGACGACTGGTTAATTCGGGCCCAGTCAAAAGATCACTGTCTGGAGGACTTGTCACTAACTTTGGAAATGACCCAGTCCTTAGGACTGTTAGTAAACCTCGAGAAGTCTCAGCTGATTCCCCAGCAAAGCATTGTCTATCTGGGGATTCTGATGGATTCTCGGGGTTTTCAAGCCTTTCCATCCCAGGAAAGAAGAGATCGCTGCTTACAGAAAGTGTCAGCCTCCCTAGAGAAAGAACATTGTTCCGCGAGGAATTGGATGAGTCTTCTGGGGACCCTTTCCTCGATGGAACAGTTCATTTCTTTAGGAAGGCTGCACCTCAGACCCCTTCAGTTTTACCTGAGGGAGAAATGGGATCAGAAGTCCCAAGACCTGTCGGACTCCTTCCATCTCTCGTAGAGGATAAAGGAGGATCTCCGTTGGTGGTTGGACCCACACAGACTGAACCAAAGCTTTTGTCTTCCTGTACCGAGCCCTCGCCTAGTGTTATATTCAGACGCCTCGGAGTTGGGCTGGGGAGCAACTCTAGGCGTGAGAGAAGTGTCAGGCACCTGGAGAGGAGAACTCCTGGCACATCAACAAAAAGGAGTTGGTAGCTGTTCATCTGGCCCTCCTACACTTCAAGTCTCAGGTCACAGGATCGGTGCTGCAAGTAAACACAGACAACACCACAGCCCTAGCCTACATCAGGAAGCAGGGAGGAACACATTCCTTCTCCCTTTACGAGAGCAAGGGAGTTACATCTCTGGACCAAGGAAAGGAACATCACTCTCCTCACCAGGTTTGTCCAAGGGGAAAGGAATGTGAGGGCAGGTCTTCTAAGCAGAGAGACCGAGTCCTTCCCACAGAATGGACTCTCCATCCAGAAGTTTACAACAAACTGTGGAGCCTCTGGGGAAGACCAAATATAGACCTGTTTGCGACACATTGGAATGCAAGACTGGAGAACTACTGCTCACCGATTTCAGATCCAAGGGCAGTAGCAGTAGACGGTCTTCTTCTGGACTGGTCGGGAATCGACGGATTCGCTTTTCCCCCATTCAAAATCTTCGGGGAAGTAGTGAGAAAGTTTGCCTCCACGGAAGGAGCAAAACTAACTTTGATCGCCCCTTTCTGGCCAGCTCAAGATTGGTGCACAGAGGTACTGGAATGGATGATGGATTTTCCCAGGTTGCTTCCACTCAGGAGCAATCTTCTCAAACAGCCCCACTTCGACAGATTCCACAAAAACCTCCCCACTCTCAGTCTGACTGCCTTCAGATTATCGAAGGACTCGTCAGAGCGAGGGGTTTTTCACGCGAAGCTGCAAAGGCTATTGCAAGAGCCAGGAGATCATCTACCTTACGCATCTACCAGTCGAAGTGGGAGGTGTTCCGAAGATGGAGCAAGACTCAGAAAGTATCCTCTTCCAGTACCTCTGTAACAGACATCGCCGACTTCCTCCTTTACTTGAAGGAGAAGTGCAAGCTTGCTGTCTCCACGATTAAAGGATATAGAAGTATGCTCTCCTCTGTCTTCAGGCATAGAGGCCTGAATATTTCAGAAGACAGAGACCTTCACGATTTAATCAGGTCTTTTGAAACTTCTAAAACCAAGGATGCTAGGCCACCCAGTTGGAACCTGGATGTGGTCCAAGATTTTTAATGACAAGCAAGTTCGAACCTCCGCATTCAGCCTCCTTTAGAGACTTAACCAGGAAGTCTTTGTTTCTCTTTGCTCTGGCTTCAGCCAAAAGGGTAAGCAAACTGCAAGCTTTGGAAGACAAAGTTGGGTTTAAGAAGGACTCGGCAATTTGTTCCTTCAAACCCCTTTTCCTGGCAAAGAATGAGAACCCTTCAAAACCATGGCCAAGAAGTTTAGAAGTTAAGGGACTTTCTTCGATTACAGGAAGAGAATTAGAGAGGACTTTGTGTCCAGTCAGAAGCCTCAAATTCTACCTTGAGAGGAAGAGGCAACTAGGAGGTAATACAGAGAGTCTCTGGTGCTCGGTTAGAGATCCGAAGAGAGCCATTTCTAAGAATGCCCAAGCTTTCTTCATTAAGGACGTAATTAAAGAAGCGCATTTTTCCTGTGAGGACGAGCACCTCAAGCTCTTAAGAGTGAAAGCGCATGAGGTGAGAGCCATAGCGACCTCTTTGGCTTTTCACAAAAACTTGTCAATTCAGACTCCGGTCGAGTCTACCTACTGGAAGTGTAATTCAGTATTTGCATCTCATTATTTGAGAGACGTACGTGTAACCTATGAGAAGTGCTTTTCACTTGGAGCATACATATCTGCGGAATAGGTGCTGGGGCAGGGAGCTGAAGCTAATCCTATTTAGTTTAGTTTATGTTAGGTAATTTAACGGTTGGTGATGTGGTTTTTACGGTTGATTGGAAGAGGGTATTGGAAGTTTACCCCTTTCAAATCTTAGTTCTAGCAGTGTTAGTGTGGTCAGGTGGTCGGGATTGGCGGTTGTGCTCCTTGTTGTATATTGATACCTAAAGCTCTGTCATGTAAGAGGGCTAGTCCCCATTGATATGATACAGGTTAAGGCGCTGTCATGTAAGTGGGTCAGCCCCCATTGACATGATCCAATAGAAGGCTCTGTCAAGTAAGTGGGCCAGCCCCCATTGACACGATCCGGAAGGGCTATCGGTCACAGGTCTCATCCTCGCCGAAGCTCTTGAGGCAAGCAGACTCATAGACAGTATCCATGAAGTCTTTTGCCTATTCAGGTAGGAACCAAGGTTTTTCTTTGTACCTACAACATATTGTTTTCCTGTTTTTTGTTACATATATTAATTAGCTGTCTCTTGCCCTCCACCAAGGGTGCCAATCAGCTAAGTATATATCTGCCGGGGAAGTTGCATGTACAAAAATGATAGTGTTATGTTACAATAAAGTTTTGTACATACTTACCCAGCAGATATATACGATTAATGGCCCGCCCAGCCTCCCCTCGGGAGACAGGTGGAAGAGAAAATCTGATTAGAAAACGGGAATGGTTCCTAGTCCCGCCACCCAGCGGCGGGAATGGTAGATCACCTGACCTACCTGTTGCATGTGCCGCGAGTATTGAATTCTGTCGGGGACATCAGAGACTATAGCTAAGTATATATCTGCCGGGTAAGTATGTACAAAACTTTATTGTAACATAACTGCATCATTTTTAAGAGGTACGCTTGCCTCCCTCTTATTACTTGGGTCCAGAGGTCTGACCATTGATCCTGCGGTACATACCCCGATCAATTGGGCAGAGGCTAGGATCCCTCCCTCTGCTCTTACGACCAGGGAGGGAATCCAAGGTTGGGCGAACACCAGTCTGTTCTTAAGACTCAGATTCCTCCCACAAGAAGTGAGTCTTCCTATTGTAAAAGGACCGATAGTTTGTATTACGTATCGGAACAAATGGCAATTTGTCGAAAATTGCATTTTTCGTAACTATACAAACCTGAGGTCCTTTACATATAGTCCCACCTCATGCCACCCCTCACTCTGCATTTTTCCTGGGCCTAAAGCAAAAGTGATTCTTCACCTCCCAGTTGCACGGCACGCGCACTGTCGGACAAGCAGTTAACTACCGAACTCCCTTGTTCGAAGCTTACGACTGTTCCAGCTGCCGCTAGTTACCTTCCTATCGTAAAAGGACCTCAGGTTAGTATACGTAGTTAGGAAAAATGCAATTTTTGACAAATTCCCATATTTTGTTAATTTTGTGAAGGCTCTGAATTATAAACCAATGTAGAAATGTTTGGATTAAACCTCATGGTAAAAGATGAAAAGTAAAGAATAAAACATTATATAAGTGATAGAGGTCAGCTGCATATGTAGATGCCTAGCAAAAATATAATCAAAATAATTGTAATCCAAACTGTTGGCTACAGTACAGTAGTACCTCGAGATATGAAATTAATCCGTTCTGAGGCGCCCTTCGTATCATGAGGTTTTCGTATCTTGTACCACATTTTACATGTAAAATGGCTAATTTGTTCCAAGCCCTCCAAAAACACCCCATTAAATTTCATAATAAAGCTAAATTGACCTATAAACAATGAAATACTACAACAATTTGGACCATTCAATACCTAAATTAAGACTAAAAATGCAAAACCTGTAAATAAAGTGTATATTAGTGTACAAGAAATAGTATTACTGTAACGTAAAATGTGGAAGTTTACCTTTCGAGTGAGGCTACGTACATACGTAACTATCCAAGGAAGATTGCTTCTGCCTACTTTTCACAATGTTCCTGTGTGAGCCTTTTTGGGGGGTGTCTTCTACAAATGATTGCACTTTATGAAAAGCGACTTTAATTTCTGCCTTTTTTTTTTTATGTAATATGTATGTATGTACACTTTAAAAAATATACAGTGGTCCCCCCGTATTCGCGGGGGAATGCGTACCAGACCCCCCCGTGAATAGTTAGAACCCGCGAATGTTTGGAACCCCTATAAAAATGCCTATTTTGTTAGTTAAAACTCAAGAAAAACCCACTAAAAATTTTCATGCTTGGTTTTTTTTAAGTTTTATCACAAAAAGTGCATTTTATGATGAAATTCATCAAAAAAAACCAGGAACTTGTGGATATTTATCATAGAAAAATACCGCGAATGTGCGAATTTTCCGCAAATAATGCAGGGAAACTTTCCCAAGAGAAATCCGCGAATGTGTGAGTCCGCGAATCTGGAGAATGCGAATACGGGGGGTCCACTGTACGTACATACTACAACGTAACTATCCAAGGAAGATTGCTTCTGCCTACGTACTTTTCACAATGTTCCTGTGTGAGCCTTCTCGGGGGTGTCTTCTACAAATGATTGCACTTTATGAAAAGCTGCTTTAATTTCTGCCTTTTTTTTTTTTCTTCTTCTTTTTTTGATTTTTAACAACTTTTTTTTTTACTTTTTTACTTTACTTTTTTTTTTTTTTTTTTTTTTTTTAACAGAATTTCAACTTTCTTTTTTTGCACCTCATCAAAACCCTATTCAACCAAATGCTCTCTCTGCAACTGATTTGGGTACTGAATGTTCGGCTGCTGACCTTCAACATAAACTGAAGTGCCTTGATTATACGTACACTACATACTGGTATGCATGTTGTAAATGATTGGTCTACACCCTCTGTTCAGCAGGGGGTGGAGATTCTACCAACCTTGCAAAGTTTCAAGTTATCCCATGAGAGAGACCTTGATCACTTATCCCATGTGAGAGATCTTGGTCACTTTTTTTTTTTTTTTTTTAAATATTACGTACACATTGACGATCCCGAAAACGAATACCACGTGCACACTATAACCATGCTGGTACCGAGTGGCCGAGCCACGCCACCACGTGTACATAGTAGATGCATGATGGGAGGGACGCTGGCCAATAGGAGAGAAGGATTTCATGGCTGCGACTAGCATCAGGAACCAATGGGAGAGCAGGAGGATGGTGGCAAGTCTACTAGTATACTAAGATGGCGGCGCAATTTTCAAAATTGTTATCCGGGTGAATCTCGGAGTTTCAGAAACCTTTCGTATCTTGAAAACTTTTCGTATGTAGAGCCGTTAAATTTTTCGTATTGGCTTTCCTATCTCGAGTTTTTCGTAAGTTGAGCCTTTCGTATCTCGAGGTACCACTGTACTTCCTACTCTTCCAGACAATAGTAGCTTGTCATAATGGCTGCATGCACTGCGTGCAATTTAAAGCAGTTATAAGTTGAAAGCATTATAGTTTAGTTCAGTATGAATACAAAACTGTATATAAAAAATAAATATATAAATGAAAAGTATATTTACCTTTGGTAATTCACTAAGGAAATGGTATACGACGAGCAGAGGAGCAGTAACTATCTTAAATCGTATTACGTATTTTGATTAAATTGACTGACCCTCTTTGGTGTCCATCTTATCCGATATCCGGATTAATGGGGTCTGGTTTATCGAGGGTCGACTGTATAGACATATTAGGATATGGTCATTTCAGGCTTAAAAAAGACGTTGAGATAGTTGTCAAACAAAAGATAAGATACTTTCTTATTGTAGTACTCCATTATAGTCTTAGTGCCTCAGTGGCATGATCGGTTTGGTCTTTGTCTGCCACCTCGGTGGCCGTGAGTTTGATTCTCGGATATTCCATTGAGGTGTGGGAGATGTGTATTTCTGGTGATGGAAGTTTACTTTCTACATGGTTGAGAAGTCACGTAAAACCATTGGTCCTGTTGCTGAATAACCACTGGTTCCATGTAACGTAAAAGCACCTTACAAACATTCTCTGGACATATAAATGTGGGCATAGATAAAAATTTTATGTCTATCTTTCTTAATTGCAGTTATCAAGCTAAATTTTTCTTGTTGTATGCCATCTTTATCACAATGGTAGGAGCTTCAGTGATATCTTCAATTAACTCTTCTACCAAGGAAGACATTATCTGAATAATTGATGTATTATTTCACCAATGATTTACTCAAAGTATGAGATATCAAAACAACTAGCGGCTATCTTGGAAAGGGGCAGACATTTTTTTCAAGGAGATTTAAATGAGCACTTGTGACAAATTTCATGCTTTCATTATGACAAATTTCATGCTTGTATCACAAACAAGTATTTTTCTACTTATCTGCTGTACTATAATGTGACATTTTACAGAATACTAAGACAAGCAATTAGATGGGTATTTTGAAAGCTTTGAACATCAAACTCAAATATTATGTTTTATGTGTTTAGTAACATTACACAAGATTTGAGTGAATAAAGGGGCTGGTGTATCAGAAGAATTTTGAAGTAAATGTGTCCATCAAGGAAACCTTTGGCTCTATAATAGTAGTGGAAAAGGCAATAAAAGATCATTGACAGGAAGTCCCTGAAGAACTGTTAAAGGTAAATAACCTATTTTTGACAGCTGAATTACAAGATGATGTGTAAATTTAAGCAGGGTATAGTTAAAGTTGAACAGCTTAATTGGGAAGATGTATCAAATTAAAAGGGAGGGTACTGTTTAAAAAAAGAATGCTCAGAATGTAGAGCACACTGCAATACTAAAATCAGATTTAGGAGAGCCACACGCTTACAAAGATAGCGTAAGATGTCAAAATTCAAGTAAGAGGGTTATAAGAGAAAATTATAATGAGCTGGGCACATTTTCAATAAAATTGTCAAAACCAAGTAAAGCTATTGGTCCTTCTAGCATACTTGGTCAAAGGAGGGTCTTGGGAGGGTTAAAGAGTTATGCCAAATGTACTTTCCTTATTGTGCAAATAAGGCTGTTGAAGACTCCCTTTTGATTCTTAAAAAGAAGGCTTTATTTAAGAAACACATTATAATTGATGGAAGCTTTATGATTATGATATTTTTAGAAATAAAATATGAAGATATTAATCAAGACAATGTGACAACGCTTTCCTCACATGCTACCACATCTACGTTTACCCTAAGGTGATGGTGAGGAAGAAACAATATACGTATAGTTGTTCATATACAAACCTTCGGTCATAACATTAGGATAATACTAGTCCCAAGCTGGAAACGGGTAGAATTAAAATTAAACTTGTGAGATCCAGGGACTATTGGCATCTATACCAGGTCACTGGGCATGTAGTACCCAGAATGCCCTCGGCGTCCTGTGACCAGCCAGTTACTTTCCTACCGCCTTTAAGATAGGACATGATTTTCTATCTGTTTTAAAGCCGGTTTGTTCCGAAACGTAATACAAACCCTCGGTCCTTTACATATGGAATGTACTTACAGCGCAGCTGGAACAGGTCGTAAGCTTTCGAACAAGGTGGTTCGGTAGTTAACTGCTTGTCCGATATTCGGGAGTCCTGCCCAACTGGAAGTTAAACATTCACTTTGCTTTCGCCCGCCGACAGAGCAAGACGTGTGTGTGATCGCCGCTCTGCCTGCCATTGTCGTTTGCTTTCGCCTTCGCTTGACGAAGTCATTTGTGTGTATGGGATATCTTTGGTAGTACTTGGGGTGATTGTAAGTACTTACTATTGTTGCCTTTTTTCATTGATTGTGTTTTTGATGTCTTGTACTGAAATGAGCAGCCATGAGACAGAGAGAGACACCCGCCCCCCACCCCCCAGTCAGCCGCAGATTGTGCCTTGGCGTGGAGGGCTGTAGGTGCGGGTCCTATAGATCCCTCGAGGACGTTTACCCTCATGACCTTTGTACTTGGTGTCGAGGGCAAGTGTGTTCTCTCGCCGACACTTGTGTAATCTGTGTATCTTGGTCAGAGGAGCAGTGGGAGCGATATGAGGAGAGGAGGAAGGAGCGTAAGCCGGCCAAGGTGTCGTCGGAGGGCTCTCCAGCGACGCCATTGGTTACGGACACGTCGTCTTCTTTCCTTCCTCCGTGTCAGCTGCCCCCTTTGGGGGACGTGTCGCGTTCCGCTTCATCACTCGATCAGTCGAGTGTAGAAGGGGGGGCGCGGCACCCCGACGTTCAGTTGTACTCGGGGTCTTCTATTTGCTTGGAGTGGGAGCTCTCTCTCTCTCTCTCTCTCTCTCTCCCCCCCCCACTAACCCGACTCTTGCCGCCTCAGGTATGTCTGCTGCTGCGGGTGGTGATCTCGAGCAGGTCTGATACTCGCTGGGAGACCGGGCATGCCTGGGTATGCAGCTCCTCCCCACCTGGTGGCGATGGTGACCCCTACAGCTGCGGTCCAGGCCCCCCCCAGCCCCTGACTTTCGGTGCCGCCCCAAGAGTTCCCCGCTCTACCTGCCACCAGTTCCAGTTGTCGCTGCCCCGGTTCCAGTTCTTGCCGTTGTTGCTCCAGCCCGTGGTGTTGCTGCTCCCACTGCAGGTGCCTTCGGACAGGTGCAGCTGGGCCGTGTTGTTTCGGCAACTGCCCCAGCTCCGTCCTGGATGGAGGACCTGACGGTGGTCATGAGGAAGCTGACGAAAAAGAAGAGGAAGGTGTTGTCGTCTTCGTCGTCGTCGTCTGCAGCCACTTCTTCTCCTTCGACTTCCAAGGCCCCACAGCCGAGGAAGAAGGAGGTAGCCTCCTCCCCCCCCCTAAAAAGTCTCGCTCAGAGACCTCTAAGGGTCTGTCCCACTCCGGTGGGACAGTTGAGGCTTCCGCTGGTCCTCCTGTTCCCTCGGGAACGGGGCCCGTCTCTCCTGCAAGGAATAAGACGGGGACCGGAGGGGTACTGGCTACTACCAGTACCTCTTCTCCTGGTGCCAGAGGCTCTGCCTCGGTATCAGGAACCCTCTCGGCCACTCGTTCGCGAGAGGTACCGAGTGTATGGTCACCCACGGGTGACCGTGCAGCCGGGGTCCAGACGGCTGAGCCTGCCAGAGCAGAAGCCTGGTGGCAGTCGCTCAGGCGACTCCCACCAGACCGGTGATCACTCTTGTGGCGATCCCCTGGTTCCCAGGGTTGACGCAACGGTCCCACCAGACCGCACGCGGGCTGAGGCAAGGAAGAGGTCCCCCCGGTCACCATGCCCAGTCTCGGCTGGGTCAGGTACTGTGACGCGTCGTGAGGACGAGGCATGCTCCCACCACGCCAGGGGCCTCTACCGGTCTCCTGACCATCGCTCCCACCGGGACCGGACGGATAGGTTGACAGGTAGCAGCTCTCCTGACGCTCGGGACCGTCTCCACCGTTCTCGGTCCAGCGGCTCTCCCTAGTTAGACTGTGGGACTAGATCTGCAGCTCGATCGTCACTGCGGGTTGGCGATCGCCTGCAGCTCCCCCAGCAAACCGGCTCTGCTGGTAGGCAGGGGGGGGAGCGTCAGGTCTGCCTCTCCTATCCCTTTAACCTCCTCGTGCTACACCAGGAGGAGCGAGGTGATCAGGAGCGACCGTGAGGAGTGCACTTCTCACAGTCCCACCGCAAGGGCCTACGAACCTGGCACGGTCTTGAGACCAACCAGATCGTACGCCCAAGTGGTTGGAGGAGACCAAGAGGGGTCTGCTGTGGTTCCTCCTTTGGAAGGAGGAGGATCTCGGGAAGTGTTCTCACTTCTGAGATCCAGAGGTCGTTTGCGGAGGTGATTGCGCTGATTCGTCAGCACAACGACCTCGGGGTAGGATCGGTGCTCCCTCCCTCCGAGCCTTCATCGAGGCTGGAGTCTTTGTGGGGGTCCAAGAAGGAATCCAGGACGACGGTGGGTCTGCCCCCGATCAGCCTTGGCCGATGGTGTGTTGGGCCAGGTGAACTCCCTTGTCTCTGGACAGGACGGATTGCTTAGGTCTAGGCAGGACCTAGCCTGGTGGCTGGACGACAGGAACTTCGTAAGAGGAGTGCCTCTCTCTCTCTCTCTCTCTCTCTCTCTCTCTCTCTCTCTCTCTCTCTCTCTCTCAGTGGCCATTTTGCTTGGCGAGACGTTCCCGCGCACAGTCTGATTAATCAACAGATATCATGCGTTTAACATAAGTCTTGAATTTGAGAAGTATCTAGAAGTGTTCGTGAACTGTCGGTGATAAGATTAGTGTGAAAATAGTAGGATAAAGTGTCTGCTAAGTTAGTTTATCAAGTGAAATACTGTAAATCAGATCAAGATGGCAGTAAGTTCCAACTGTGGTAAGAAATGGCGAAATTTAGCGTGTTTAGCAGATTTGCAATACAATGAGGTAGCAGGAAGGGAGCTGGCATTTCTCATCTATGTGGTCAACAACAGCTCTAACCAAAAAGATACAAAAGCATTCATAGATATATTAGAAGGATATGATCCTTCAAACTGGAACAAATCAACAGAAAACATCTTGAAAATAATTGAAGAAGTTCCAAATAAAATCCAAGTGGTCAAGAGACTCATAAAGAAAAAATACATAAATCAACATATTCCGACAAAGAAAATGAATAGGGTGAACATTGTGAATATCCTAATTGATGCAATAGGAAAAAGAATGCCAAAAGCATGCAATCTGTGTAAGGTGTGGTATAGCATAGTTAATCCACAAAGCCTGATCAGAAAATGTTCTGCATGCAACATTCCGACGCATCCGCAATGTGCTGAAGTAATGCAAGATATGAGAAAAGATACCAGAATATTTTGCTCAACATGTCCATCATGGATGGACAATGTTATTAAATCAAGACTGAATGTACAAATAGTTGAGGATGAAGAAGAGGAAAACGGAAGAGAAGTAAACAAAACTGAAATGACAGAAAAAAATAAGGAAAACAAGGAACAAGATAAAAGTATGGATGCAGAGATACTCATTGGAAATACATATGAGGCAATCAAGCAGCATACATACGAAGAAATAAATTACGATATGACAACACAAAAGAAAATCCTAAAGAGGCTCTACCCAGATCTACACAATGATGGGAAAGAGGAAAAAATAGACAAGAAAGAGAGTCTGCAACCTTTTGAAAAGAGGGAAATTGCAGATTCGGAGAAAGATGTTACTACAAACATCCTAAATATCAAGCAAAACCCCAAACTATTATACTCGTACGCAAAAAAGATGAATAAAAGAAGAATAGAAATAGGCCCTCTAAGAATTGAAGGGAGATTAACGAATGAAAAAAAGGAAATATGCAACATATTGGCGGAACGATATAAGAGAGAATTCACCCCTAGAATTGATAATGAAGATAATGATATAGAAGTAAGGGACAAAAATAGTGAATATTTAGCTTACAGATATTAATGAAGCTGATATTGTGCAGGCTATCAATGAAATTAAAAATGGAGCTGTCGCAGGGCCTGATGGTGTCCCTGCTATTTTGTTAAAGAAAGTATGTAGTTCATTCTATCGCAAAGCCACTTGCAATATTATTAAGACAAAGTGTAGCTACAGGCAAGATTTATGATGAGCACAAATTAGCATATATTACCCCTACTTTCAAAAGGGGATCAAGACTAGAGGCAAGTAATTATAGGCCTGTGAGTCTAACATCACATATTATGAAAGTGTATGAAAGGGTAATGAAGAAAAATATTATGAAATATTTAATAAAAAATACTTTTTTTTATATAGGACAACATGGTTTCGTAAACCCAACTGTTAGTCCACCGTGAGAACATATGCAAAAATATGAAAAGCGGAAATGAAACAGATGTGGTTTATCTAGACTTTGCAAAAGGTTTTGACAAGGTAGACCATAATATATTAGCAAAGAAAATTAGAAAACATAATATAATGGATAAAGTAGGAAGATGTTTAAAAGAATTTTTACACAACAGAAAACAGATAGTTATTGCAAACGATGAGAAATCGGATGAAGCTAAGGTAATATCCGGTGTGCCACAAGGTACTGGACATCACCGAAGTCGAGAAGAGGGATAGTTCATGCGACTATTATCTTCTTTTCCTCTGAAGGAACTGCATGACTTTTCCTACAAAGTCAAGCATCCAGGGGATGGGGATCCGTGACGCTCAATTTCATACCGAACTTCGTAACGAAGACTCAGAACCCTTCGGCCCCTGACGATCGGTTCGAGTCCTTCACAATCCCCTCCCTTATGGACTTCACTGCCTTCGATGCGAAGGAGATGCTACTTTGTCCGCAAGAACTTCTCCGTAGGGCAGGTAATGAAGGTAGGGGTCTGGTCCAACCAGACCACATCCACCTCCTCCTACCTTCGAGATATTGCCCACAGGTCCTTGGATTCTTTTTACTTGGGACCCGTGGTGGCTGCTCAACACGTTGTGTAGCTAACCCAGACCCTCGCAGCCTGAACAGCATCGAGTCCTGGTGTGACTGTAAAAATGGATGAGTGAATGAGAGTGTGGCTGGCTCCTCTTCCCATCTTTTCTCCCCTTCTACCTGTGGGTAAAATGGTTCACAGAGGTACTGGAATGAATGATAGTTTTTCCCAAATCCCTTCCACTCGGGAGAGATTTGCTCAAACAACTCCACTTCGACAGATTTAAAAAAAAAACCCGCTCTCAACCTTACTGCCTTCAGACTATCGAAAGACTTGTCAGAGCGAGAGGCTTTTCGCTCAAGGCTTCTAGAGCTATCACCAGAGCCCGTAGGGTGCCTACCTTGCGAGTCTTCCAGTTGTAGTAGGAGGTGTTTAGAAGATGGTGCAAGATGCAGAAGGTATCCTCATCCAATACCTCTGAGACAGATATGGCTGACTTCCTTCTCTTTTTAAGGGAAGATTGTAACCTAGCTGTGCCGACATCAAGGGATATAGGAGCATGCTGACCGCGGTTTTTCAGAAACAGGGACCGGATTATCTCGGAGGATAAAGATCTTCATGATCCTTTCAGATCTTTTGAAACCACGAAGAAGAAGACCTCTAGGCCTTCCAGTTGGAACTTGGATGTGGTCTTGAAGTATCTGATGTCCATTAAATTCAAACCTCCTCAATCGGCTTCTTTCAGAAACCTTACTAGGAAGTCTCTGTTCCTTATGGCTCTTGCTACTGCGATAATAGTTAGAGAGTTGCAGGCTTTGGACGGCAGAGTGGGGTTCAAAGGGGGGTCAGCGATCTGCTCCTTTAAACCCTTACTCTGAGTAAGAATGGGAATCCCTCTAAACCTTGGCCCAGAAGTTTTGAGGTAAAGGGGCTCTCCTTCTTTAGTGGGAAAAGAGTTAGAGAGATCCCTATGCCCTGTCAGGATCTTGAAATTCTATTTAGAAGGAAGAAGCTGAAGGGCAGCCTAAAGAGTTGCTGGCGTTCAGTCAGAGATCCCAGAAGACCTATTTCAAAGAATGGACGGGCTTTCTTTTTGAGAAGTGTCATAAAGGAAGCACATCTGGCATGTGAAGAAGAGCAGTTTAAGCTCCTTAGGGTGAAAGCTCATGAAGTGAGGGCCATTGCTTCATCTCTGGCCTTTCAGTAGAATATATCTCTACTTGATATAGTTGCATCTACGTTCTGGAGATGCAATTCAGTGTTTACTTCCCACTATTTGAGAGAAGTAGTGACGTAAGATAAGTGCTACTCTTTGGGGCCTTACGTATCTGCGGATTCAGTGCTGGGACAGGGAGCTGAAACTAATCCTTTTTAATTTAACTATCCTTAATTTTAAGTTGGAATCGTGTTTTTTATGGTTGTTTGGAAGAAGGGTTAGGTTGTACCCCCTTTCAATGTTTAGTTCTAACACAGGTTAGAATTGGTCAGGTGGTCGGGATTGGTTTTGTGCTCCTTGAAATTGCCAGAGGTATATGTAAGTGGGTAAGCCCCCATTGACAAGATCCAAATAGGTTCTGTCATGTAAGTGGGTAAGCCCCTATTGACAAGATCCAAAAAGCTTCTGTCATGTAAGTGGTTTAGCCCATTGACAAGATCCAAAAAGGGTTCTGGCATAGAAGTGGGTAAGCCCCCATTGACAAGATCCAGAAGAGCTCTCAGTCATAGGTCTCTACCTCGCTGAAGCTCTTGAGACAATGCAGTCTCATAGACAGTATCCATGAAGTCTTCTGCCCAATCAGTTAAGAACCAAGGTTTTTTTTTTATAACCTACAACATAAGTTGTTTCCTGTTTTTGTTTAACTGTCTTTTACCCTCCACCAAGGGTGCCAATCAGCTAAGTATATATCTGCCGGGGAAGTTGCATGTACAAAAATGATATTGTTATGATACAATAAAGTTTTGTACATACTTACCCGGCAGACATATACGATTAATGGCCTGCCCAGCCTCCCCTCAGGAGACAGGTGGAAGAGAAAATCTGATTAGAAAACGGGAATCGTTCCTAGTCCCGCCACCCAGCGGCAGGAGGGTAGATCACCTGACCTACCTGTAGCGTGTGCCGCGAAATTTGAAATTCTGTCGGGGACGTCGGAGACTATAGCTAAGTATATATCTGCCGGGTAAGTATGTACAAAACTTTATTGTATCATAACAATATCATTTTTCATCGTTTACAAACCTGAGGTCTTAACAGATAAAGGCCCACCTCTAACCACCCCTCTAGCAGTCTAAACTGGGTTGGAAGAGTAACTGGTTGGTCACAGGACGCCGAGGGCATTCTGGGTACTACATGCCCCGTTACCTGGTATAGATGCCAATAGTCCCTGGATCTCACAAGTTTAATTTAAATTCTACCGGTTTCCAGCTTTTCGCTAGTATTATTCTAATGTTAAGACCTCAGGTTTGTTAGTTATGAAAAATACAAATTTTCAAAAAATTTGTTATTTTTGGGTCAGTAGCCTTGGATTAATCCATCCCATTAAATGACCTCCACCTCAACAGAAGGAACAATGGATATCTCCCCAAAATATTTCTCCAAGGAAATAACCCAAGATGGATCTGGAAAACATAAAGCAGAAGCAACTGGATTTAGACTGAGAACAATTTACTTGAACTGTCAAGGGATCAAAAGAAATCAGTGGGATACACAGAAGTTCTTTTTTCCAAGGATATGAAAGAAAAAATTGACTAAAAGTTTTATTGCAAACTATATCTTTAATTTCTCCAAAAGGAAGGAAGTTCCAGCATTGGAGAAAATTACACCACAGAAGCCTGTTTAATTGCCTACCTTGATGAAACGGGTAAATCAGAATTACACTACAGAAGTGCTGTGTTGATACAGTCTGCAAAGGCAACAGGAATAAATCCACCAACCGGTAAAGGGGTGGACTTATTATTTAGTACAGTAGTACCTCGAGATACAAAATTAATCCATTCCGAGGCGCCTTTTGTATCATGAGTTTTACGTATCTTGGACCACATTTTACATGTAAAATGGCTAATCCGTTCCAAGCCCTCCAAAAACACCCCTGTAAATTTCATAATAAAGCCAAATTGACCTATAAACAATGAAATACTACAACAATTTGGACCATTCAATACCTAAATTAAGAATAAAAATGCAAAACCTGTAAATAGTGTATATTAGTGTACAAGAAATATTATTACTGTAACGTAAAATGTGGAAGCTTACCTTTCGAGTGAGGCTATCTCTGAAAGTGGCAGCAGAGGAGGAGGAGGACAAACGGCAGATACGTACACTTAACTTTACGAAACACATAAAAAAATGTCAGAAAAACAAACTAAACTTTACAAAACACATTAACAAAATTGTAACACTTAACTTTACAAAAAACTTAAAATAAAATTTATTTTGTCTGTTTTTGATTTGTACATTTCTTTTTACTTTTTTATACTTTATGTAATTTCAATTTCTTCACCACCGAATGGATGCCAGTCCGTTTACAGAATTTTTCGAACCACCCATGAGAAGCCTTGAACTCTGGGGTTGCCGTTGATGTCCCCTCTCTGCTCTCGTCTTCGGCTTGGGCAATCAAATCGCCGAAAATAGCGCTGGCCTTCTGGCAGATTGCCGTCTCAGTTATCGTATCGCCATCGATTTCTTTGTCCTCGATCCATACAAGAAGCAGCCTTTCCATTTCATTATGCACATGGCTCATCTTGTTGGACAAAATAGTCACGCCCTTGGAAGGTGTAGCTGCTTTGATGGCTTCCTTCTGCTTAAGGATGGTGCCTATAGTCGACGGATTTCGGCCGTATTCCTTAGCGATCACACTCAACCGCAAGCCAGCTTCATACTTTTGTATTATCTCCATCTTTGTCTCCATAGAAAGCATTCTCTTCTTTCTGTGAACTTCAGCAACTTTCTTGGGACCCATGACTATATGTACTGTACGTAATTAAGTTGTGTATGTAGTACGTATACTAATTAGGTTCTCTCAATACGATACAAAACGAAATCGTTGGACTGAATGAATGCCGAATGTGTACGATAAAGCTTTGGGTGCGAAGTGGCCAAGCGAAGGAACGCCACCACGTAAGATGCATGATGGGAGGGATGCTGTCCAATAGGAGAGAAGGATCTCATGACTTGGCTAGCATCAGGAACCAATGGGAGAGCAGGAGGATGGTGGAGAGTCTACTAGAACTAAGATGGCGGCGCGCGGCGCGAGTTTCAAGATTGTTATGGGGCGAATCTCGGACTTTCAGAAACCTTTCGTATCTTGAAAACTTTTTGTATGTAGAGCAGTAAAAATTTTTGTGTCGGCTTTTGTATCTCGAGTTTTTCGTAAGTTGAGCCTTTCGTATCTCGAGGTACCACTGCACTCTTGAAATTGAAACAACAAAATTTTCTGCAAGTATGTTTCTGTGAATGAAAAATGCAGACAAATATCATGTGGCTATGAGGAAAACATTAAGTAATACCCTATACAATAAAAAAAAAAATTGTTCCTACATGATATACAAACCCTCGGTCCTTTACATAAGGAATTACTTTCGACGTAGCTGGAATTATGGCCGTTAAATTCTTGAACAAGGTGGTTAGGCAGTAATTACCATGACATACATCTTAGTGGCACTAAATTTGAATGCCATCATGATCAGGATTATTTTACTGCTGATGAAAAAATTTCTCAATAATCTGCTCATTATTATTATATTTTCTTGAAAACTAGAGTTTAACCATGTTTTTAACTTTATTAATATAGTGGTATGAAAAATCCCACGCTGTGTCGTAGTGCTCAAATGTACAACTGCAAACTGATGACAACCTAGTGACAATAAAGAACAACCCCCTCCAAGATTGATATGATGAAATGTATTTTATTGTCTTATCCTTAAAATTCACAAGTTGAAGATGATAAAAAACATTTCATCATATCAAACATGGAGAGGGTTGTTCTTTATTGTCACTATGTCATCATCAGTTTGCAGTCATACATTTGATCACTACAACACACTGTGTGGGATTTTTCATACCACTACGTACTGTATATGTACAGTGGTACATCGACATACGAAAGGCTCAACTTGCGAAAAACTCGAGATACGAAAGCAAATACAAAGATTTTTTTGGTTCTACATACGAAAATAGTTCAAGTTACAAAAGGTTGTTGCTGTAAAGTCCCGAGATTCACCCGGACCACCGAGAACAATTTTAAAACTCGCACGCCGTCAACTGAGTAAACTCGCCACCATCCTCCTGCTCTCCCATTGGTTCCTGATGCTAGTCACCCCGTAAGATCCTGCTCTCCTATTGGTCAGCATCTACCCCTTGTGCTCTATGTATTCTATTGGTAAAAGGATGCTGTAAATTGAAAAACTTATTCATGCAATACATTTAATATAAAAATAAAAAATTAGAATAGAAATGAATGGTTATTATAATGTTTGGTAGTTTCAGTAGTTGAAGAGAGATAATGAAAATTTATGCCTAACTGTGTGCTAGGAAAAAGTGATTGCTTGGCGATCATTCAGTACTCTTAAGTGCTGGATGTAAACAGAAGTTTGGAAGCTTTTTTTTTTGTTTGATTGTTTATTATATAAGTTAATGGTTACTTAATAATTATTTGAAATGAGTACATGCAATACATTTAATTAGATATCATAAAATATAAAATAAATCAGACTGCTTTCATCGAAGCCAACAAATATGTATTTTCTAGAATTTTTCTTCTGTTTTAATAGTACGTTTATGTTTCATTATAGCTGTCAGTAACTCGGTATCTTCATTGGGTAAAGATAGAATAAAGAATAGAAATGAATGGTTATTATACTGTTTGGTAGTTTCATTAGTTGAAGAGAGATACTAATGAAAATTTATGGCTTACTGTGTCCTAGTTAAAGTGATTGCTTGGCGATCGTTCGGTACTCGTAAGAGCTGAATGTAAACAAACGATTGGAAGGTTTTTTTTGTTTGTTTGTTTGTGTATTACAGTTAATGATTAATTAATAATTATTTGAAATGAGTACATACTGATTATTTATACATTTTATTGGCATATTCTAAGCTTTTAGCTTCTTAGGTTTAGATGTCAGAATCATAGACTAGGCTACAGTAGCAACTGCTAACATAGGCTAGGCTTATTGCTAAGGGACATATGCTAAAGTACTAATATATGCAGTAAAAATGGGGTTGAACATTACATGCAGTTGAATATCACTCAAGTATGTACAGTATTTTGCCTTTTTGGAGTCATATTTCTTCTGTCGGATCGGCGTTGTAACCCTAGAACATGTGTTGTAGGCTTGGAAATATAATTTACTGGAGTGTTTTTGTAGGGCTTGGAACGGATTAGGCATTTTACATGTAAAATCCGGTTCAAGATACGAAAAACTCATGATACGAAGGCCACCTCGGAATGGATTAATTTCGTATCTTGAGGTACCACTGTATTATTAAGGTTAAGATTATTTATAAGTTCTGGTTTTTGATAAGAAATAATTATATACAGGTACCATCCTACTTACAACCAAGTTTGGTTCCGACCCACTGGTTGTAAGTCAGAATGGATGTAAGTCGAACCTTAGAAAGTGGCCAACATACTGGGTAGGGTATACTATCAAACTTTTGCTATATAAAAGTGCCTACTTAGTACTGTAATGTAATGTACAATCATTATTTCAATCTTTTTACCATAATGTACTTCTACTAATACATTTTAATCATTTATGTAATAGTATATATTATGTACAATCAGGCATTGAGTTACAATGGGGTTAGGTTCTTGCATGCATGTCAGAAGTCAATTCTTACGTAAATTGGTTTGCAATTCAGTCTACAGTACAGTTAAAACCAAATGATGCTGCAGATAGGGCAGGGTAACTCAAACTGATGCTGCCTGAGTGATGAGAGTTCTCATGCCTGAGTGATGAGAGTTCTCATGAGATGGCGCAGTGCCAAGTAACTCAATGGTCAACTCTCTGAAGTAAGGTTGTAAATACGAGTGGTCGTATGTCGAGTAGGTTGTAAGTCGGATAGTAGTTGTAAAAGGAAATTATTGAGTAATTTTTGCCATCAGCAGTCAGATAATCCTGATCATGGCAACGTTCAAATAGTATGTTTATTTTTGCGTTTTACTAAATGTTTTTGTTGCAGATATGTTAGTGAATAATGGTCTTAATTGTCCCACTATTTTATTTGTGATGATGATAATTATCATCATCACATTCATTTAACCGTATATTAATATAAATAATAAACTACAATGAATAGAAACTATAATGAAAAAACATGATTAAAAGGGGAAAAAAGTGCTTTTGCTGCTTTAATGACATTTCTAAAAACCAAAACATAGGAGGATAACGTTTCAACTCTAAACTAGATTGTTTATAAGAGAAACAAAACCAGGAAATACCAAAGAGGATCATTGCAGGTCAGGGTCTTAAGAAGGTAAGGGTATCCACAATCCACAAGTTACCCTCGAGAAACAGAGATAAGTGCATGGTGTAAAGCAACTGGAGGCCCCCTTTTGGCCAAGTGCGCTTGGAAGACAATAGGAAGCAATTGTGGGAAGTTTAACTTCATTAAAGAAGCAAACTAATGAAAGCATAAAATGTAGAAATAACCTACCTTTCTTACCAAAATTAGAATGCAGAAGAATCAAGGCAGCCAAAGTTATTTTTTGTCGATTGTACATCTAAATGTATACTACGATCTTAATTAGCAAAGACAAATGTAAACCAACTTTAAAATACCAAGTACTGAACTGCATAAGAAAGTAAAAATATCACTGAAACTCACTAACAGATTCCGAGAAGCATTCAGAAGTTGAAAGGCTTGTTTACTTAAGATTGACTTTTGATAATCATGAGGCTGGCAGTCTAGATGAAAAAAGCAGGTAATGGATAACTACCTGCTAAGGTGGAAAATACTGGAATGATTTTGTGAAGAAAAGTGTGTGGAGGAATTCTGTGCAGCTGTTACAGAACTTCTGACACAAATAGGGGTGCTTAGGTGATAAGTGAACGAGACTCCATGCGGATTGTGCTACTACTGAAAGTCTTTACGTATATTGGACAAGAGTCCAGTATCAGGGGACTTTAGAATACTATGAACATGGGTATAAATGAGTGATTGGGGTTATGAGGTAATTTTTTTCTGTATATATGCATGTATGTACAGTGGGCCCCCGTATTTGCATTCTCCGGATTCACAGATTTCTCTTTTGAACATATCTACCCATTATTCACAGGAAATTTGCCTATTCATGGTATTTTACTATGAAAAATATCCACAAATTCCTGGTTTCCATATCTGTTTCATCATATGTGGTTTTTGTGATACAACTATTAAAACACCGGGTATAAACATTTTTAGTGGGTTTTTCTTGAGTTTTAACTAATGAAATAGGCTGTTCTCAGCGTTTTTATTAGGGGTTCCAAGTATATTTGCAAATTCTAACTATTCGCGAGGGGCCTGGTACTCATCCCCCCGCGAATATCAGGGGACCACTTTATAACACTTTTTGGATGAACGAATGTCGACTTGATATATACTGTTCAGAAAATACCAGGAAACCACCATTCCTTTTGGGTAATTAACCTTGTTTGATTTCTATACTGCTCCGTTGCACCGCTTTCACACAATACCTATTGTATTTCAGGCCAAGCAGTAGAGATTGGATCCTCTGCTGTATCATTTTTGATAGATACATGGGAAGGTCATCTAACACCTCAGGAAGCTGCCTCCATTGCAGATCGCGCCTCTAGAGGCCGAGATGCAAAGACAATACGATCTGCAGCAAAGTTAGCCTTATCATGTTTACCACATGCACATGCACTTAATCCCAATGAAATACAGAGGGCAATAATTCAGGTAAGTTGGTTATAAGGCTTTCCTAAACTGGTCATTTGACTGATTTCAATGTCACAACAGTATGTTCAATGTCAATCGCACACATTAGTACAGAAATTTGTGCTACTGTAAATATTTTATTCTTAAAGAACAGGATTGTTAGCCTTTTTCCATATAAATATTTTTTCTGTTGCTGGGGTTTTTTCGTGTGTCACAAATTAATGATTTTTTTGTTATCATTGGCATATGCCAGATTATTTTATTGCTCCTTGTATACTTTACAAACACTGAAAATTACAGTCAACATGTTTTAGTAAATTCTAAGCAAGTAGAATTGTTGATGAGAAAATGTGACAAACTACATATAGCATAATAGTATTGATTGATTATCCTTTGTTAAGAAATAACATGAGCCTAGACTGACTTCATTCTATTAGCACTGAAAAGTTATCTATAATGTTTAGTAAGTGCTCCTTAGATTAACACTATTCTCTTTTCAGTGTAAAGAGCAGAGTGATTCCATGCTTGAAAATGCTTGCCTAGCAGTTGAAGGAGCAGCTAAAGGAGGTGGAGTGTATCCTGAAGTTCTCTTTTCTGTTGCACGACGTTGGTATGAACTTTATGAAGCCAGAACCCGTCATCAAGCTCGCCATCAGGCAAGAATTGGTGGTAACCAACACACAGCTGAACCTCCATTTGTTGATCCAGGTGTATCACATGACCTGCCCCTCTTGCCACCTCCACCGTTAAATCCCCCAACACCACCACAGCAGCAGCAACCCCAGCAGCAGCAGCCACAACAGCAGCAGCAGCCTTCTATTCCAGCATTAGAACAACCCGCCCAACCAAGTTTACATCCTCCTGTAAGTAGAGCTGCTTGTGTATTTCATACAAAGGTTCTTTCATTTAGAAATCATTACTCTGGTACAAGAGGCTAGCATGCTTACTAGGAATGGGACTGTTGTATTTCTTGATTGCTTCTATCATGAGAATTGTTTAATCATGATGGTTATTAGAAATATCTTTAGTCCTCTCTCTCTCTTCTCTCCTCTCTCTCTCTCTCTCTCTCTCTCTCTCTCTCTCTCTCTCTGTATATATTTGATATACTACCTTGAAACTGGTCCTTATTTTTGTATGTTTTCATAAAAGAGAAGTAGCATAGAATATTTTTATCAAGTGTTTATTTTATTTTTTAACAGGTCTCTGTTGCTACAAACAGTAACGGGAATGCAGGCACATTAACAGGAGTGGCAGGCTACCAAGTGGCTGCAACAGCACCATCAGTGCCCTATGGACTACCTGGCATTCCATACCCTCTGGGTTACAATTACATACAAGGTCTCACAACAAGTGTATCTTGCATAAATCCACAAATGCCAATGCAGGTAAATGATATTTCCCTGGGTGTTAACTTTGTCAGTGAAATTGTGTCAGTTATCATAAATAGACTGAATACTTATGTGGGCTTTGTCTCTCTTGTGAAAATTTAAAAGTGGCTGTTCCTTGTGTATGTTCACTAAGTTCATGGTTGTTTATGCATGGTTTTATAGAAAAATGCTACTAATGACCCACCTAACCCAACACCACTCATTGCAGGAACTAAAATCCATTCTAGTTGCACAATACCTTAGTAGATTGTACATGCTTAATGATGTTCATTATTGCATTGTTTTTCTTTCCATTTTCTGATTCCTGAGGTAGGGTTTGCCATCATCTTTGGATGAATTATGACTTAATTATCTTGTGCAAAATGAACATTTCATGTGATATTGAGTCCATTCACATGTATCATTACAGATGTATATACAGCCACCAGGAGTTCCATTTAATGGAACTCCAGGGGTATCACAACCCCTGCTCCCACCACCACCCCTCCAGTACTACCCTCCTGTCTCTATACCTTCCACGCTGCAACAGGTGAGAAGAATAGAATTTTTTAAGTAAAATGAAAATTTTTGAGCTGTCAAGATGTACAATCAAAATGACAGTGAAGTATTCCTTTATTTCAGGCAGGCATATTTAACTTTTATTGTGGCTTGATACTGTGCTTCAGTAGCATTATTCTAACAAAAATTTTTGTAAGTATTTATGACTGATATAACACCTTATTAAAGTCATTAGTATCCACCATTAATTTTATAACAGCTTAGGTTTATACTAATTACAAATGTTAATAGTCATATTATGCTTGTGCCATTGTGAGTGTCTGTTTTTGCTGTTACAAGATGCATTGACAAAATAATTCAAAATTGAAATGGATGTGAAATGAAAGGTGAGAATTATGTTAATGTAAACATAACATTTCCTTCCAGGGTGCCTTGCAAGGAGCTGCAGGTCTTAGTGCAGGTGTAGCAAACAATGGTCAGAATTTAGGGCCCCAGTTACCTGCCTTAGCTGCAGGTCCTCCACCCTTGTCGCAGCAACCTCCCCTTCTGCAGGCCAATACCCCACCTCCACAAGTAAGATCATTTGTGTCTTATCATGGGCTGAAACATTGCTGTTATGTTGGTGTGAACTTTTTTTTTTTTTTTTTTTTTTTTTTTTTAAATCCCTAATCTACTTCATTTTCATCCACTACAAGCCAGCTTTTCACACCGCTGTTATAGGTACCATGTCAGGCACCATCTCATGGAGTTAAAGGAAATACTCTCATGCTCTTTTGCCCCTAGTTAATAGTACAAGGTCACCACTTCACATATTCTTTGGCATTCAGCAAACTTTTGTGTGGCGATATATGTATCCTTGTGATGCCTAGCAATTAACTTATTTCCCAACTTTTTTTCCCTATACAGTAGTACCTCCAGATACGAAAGCTAACACAAAAATTTTTACTGCTCTACATACGAAAAGTTTTCAAGATACGAAAGGTTTCTGAAAGTCCGAGATTCGCCCCATAACAATTTTGAAACTCGCGCCGCACGCCGCCATCTTAGTTATAGTAGACTCGCCACCATCCTCCTGCTCTCCCATTGGTTCCTGATGCTAGCCAAGCCATGAGATCCTTCTCTCTAATTGGACAGCATCCCTCCCATCATGCATCTTTTATACGTACGTGTTGGCGTGCCTTAGCTCGGCCACTCCGCACCAGAAACTTTACCGTACGCAATCGGCATTCGTTCGGTCCAACGATTTCGTTTAGTAACGTAAATTCGTTAGTGATTTCGTTGCAGTACATATTATCGTGTTGTGCTACTTTATCGTGTTGTGAGAACCTAATTAGTATACGTACTACATACATAACTTAATTACGTACAGTACATAGAGTCATGGGTGCCAAGAAAGTTGCTGAAGTTCACAGAAAGAAGAGAATGCTTTCTATGGAGATAAAAATGGAGATAATAAAAAAGTATGAAGCTGGCTTGCGGTTGAGTGTGATCGCTAAGGAATACGGCCGAAATCCGTCTACGATAGGCACCATCCTTAAGCAGAAGGAAGCCATCAAAGCAGCTACACCTTCCAAGGGCGTGACTATTTTGTCCAACAAGAGGAGCCATGTGCATAATGAAATGGAAAGGCTGCTTCTTGTATGGATCGAGGACAAAGAAATCGATGGCGATACGATAACTGAGACAGCAATCTGCCAGAAGGACAGCGCTGTTTTCAGCGATTTGATTGCCCAAGCCGAAGACGACGGCGGAGAGGGGACATCAACGGCAACCCCAGAGTTCAAGGCTTGTTACGTATGGTTCGAAAAATTCAGTAAACAGACTGGCATCCATTCGGTGGTGAAGAAATTGAAATTACGTAAAGTATAAAAAAGTACATAAAAAGAAATGTAAAAATAAAAAAAAGACAAAATAAATTTTATTTTAAGTTTTTTGTAAAGATGATATTGTTATGATACAATAAAGTTTGTTCATACTTACCTGGCAGATATATATATAGCTGTATTTTCTGAAGTCCGACAGAATTTTAAAAACTTCCGACACGCAGTGGTCGGCCAGGTGGTTAGTACCCATTCCCGCCGCTGGGAGGCGGGTATCAGGAACCATTCCCATTTTCTATTCATAATTTTTATTTCCACTGTCCCCTGAGGGGAGGTGGGTGGGTACTTGATTATATATATCTGCCAGGTAAGTATGAACAAACTTTATTGTATCATAACAATATCATTTTGTTCATGAAACTTACCTGTCAGATATATATATAGCTGAATCCCACCTTTGGAGGTGGGAAGGGACAGAATAGAAGGATTTTGGGAAACAAATGCATGCAGATGATTTACATCTTGGTTCCACCTGTTAGCATAGCTGGCTTCGTGGTTACTGCCACGTAAGTCTGCTTGTGCTACTAGAGTTGCCAGCGAGGTAGAGACCTATATAGCTGGTGCACTCCAGATGATCTGTCAACAGGGGCGAGACCACGACGTGACTAGACCATATTGACCATACCATGAGGGCTAAGAAGTAAAATAAATATATATATATAAATATATATATCACCACCTGACCAACCTAGCCAAAGTTAAGGTGTGTTAACTAAGGCTTAAGAGTTAAGAAGTCGCCGTTGTCGGCGACTCAACAACTAAATTAAGAGCTCTTCCTAACCATTTTCTACAGGATAGGATGAGTGGTACTTCTTGCCCCCAAGATTGTGTCTGCAGACACGTATGGCCCTAGCGAGCAGCAGATCTCATATGCCATCTTCACATCTCGCAGGGAGTGTGAAGTGAACACAGAGTTGCTTCGCTAAAACATGGTACTCAGGATGTTGCTGAGTGCCATGCTCTGTTGAAATGCTTCCGAGGCCGCGCCCTCATCTCGTGAGCATTCAGATAAAAGATTTCAAATCTTTGTGCAAACACAATGAAGGAGCATTTTTGAAAGAACTCCTTAACACTAAAGCCAGGCTGTTCTTCGATATGGGAGTCTGGTCTTTTTCGGAACACTGCAGATTGCCCGATTGACTTCGACTTTCTTGAGTTTATGTAGATAAAACTTGAGAGACCCGACAGGGCACAGGACTCTCTCTGGCTCCTACCCACTAACTTGTGCCATCCTTGCTTCCAAGCTCCTGGCCCAAGGACAAAACGGGTTACCATTCTTAGGCCACAACGGAAGGGTTAGAGAGCACACCGCCTTGTGTTCTCTAAAGCCAAAACTTGTGACGATGGCTTAAAATCTCACTAACCCTCTTTGTCGTATCTAGGGTGGTTAGAAGAAGGCCTTCCTGATCACATGCAAGAAGTTAACAGGTAGGAGAGGTTCGAATGCTTTGACATCAAGAACTTCAGACTACGTCTAAGTTCCATATTGAAAGCTTCGATCTGGACATGCACAGTCAGTCCGTCTGTACTAAAGTCAGGTGACCGACCAGTTGACCAGTCAGACGAATCAAGGACAGCAAGGCTGTACCCTGAAGACCATAGGCACTATTCTTCGCTGAAGGATGAGTGTCTGGACTGCCTGGGCGATTCAATCTAAGCAAACCTTGGGGGTGTATCAACGCAACCCAACGTCGTCAGCGAATCAACTCCTGACTCGAGCTTCTGGTGCCAGGAGAAAGGAGCGAGGAGCAAAAAGGCGATTCAGTCCCGAAGGAAGAATGCCTGACAGTCCAACCTGGTCTCATGTTACACGATCATCGGGGGTGTATAAACGCAACCGACTTCGTCAACAAGAAACTCAGGGCTACTATATGTCGCCTGATCTCGCACAGTGTCTGACTCCGAGAAAACAGGTGAGACAAAAAGTAGATGGTGAGCGAGGTTCGAGATTCCACAGAACTCAAAGATCGTGAAGGGCTTTGTTGTTTGACAGACGCAAATCTCTGAGCAAAGGCCGTCAACAACATATTGCGTATTCTTTAATAGTTGTGACTGCCAGCTTATCCCATTCTTCAGACGGAAATGGAAGACGGTAATCTTATTCCTGTCAACATCTCGATAGCCTGAACGTAGTCAAGACTCAGAGCGGAGAGGTTATAGGTACCTTTCGAGTTAGAGTAGACCGACTCTCTCGGAAAAGGTCCTTGGAAAGTGAACTAGGAAGTATGTGACCTCTGTGAATCAGGATCCTGAAGGCCAACATGGGGCGATCAGCGTCATTGTCGCTCCCTGTGACGTCATAAATCCTCTTATTACATTTCCTAAGCGATTGAAAAAAGGGGAAAAGAGACTAAATATCCATCCCCGTTCAATATCATAGGATGGCGTTTAATGGTACCGATCCCGGATCGAGAATAAGGGAGCAGAGAAGAAGAAGCCTCTTCGTCCTCAACATATCGAAGAGAAGAATGAAAGGGCGTCCCTAAAGTCTCCACAACTCTCAACTTACTTCTAAAGAAAGATTCCACTCGGAAGTCAATAGTTGCTGCCGTCGATCGAGACGATTCGTACGGACTTTTGCAATCCGGTAACGAACCTCTAGAGGATCGTTACATTCTACGCCTGTTGTTATAATAGGCTTTCTCGTAAACTCGAACAGGGACCGAGAGAAGATACTTCTTAGGATATGAGAGAGCTGTGGAATATCAGAGTTGATCTGAACCACTGGTTCCCAAAACTCGTTACGAGGACTGGAGGGACTACCGAATCGCTTTTACTTCTTTCAGATTAAGATCCAGGACATCTGAAACCCTATCCAGATGTCCGGCACCTTCTTTCTATCACCTCAGGTGATAACGCACTGAGAGATGTTCAGAATCATTCCTAGATCTTGAATAATATTTTCAGTTTCCCGGTAGGAAAAAAACTGTGGTCTGAATTGCAGTCTATTCGGGGAAACAAACTTCTTCAGGAAGGAAATGGTCCCCAGCAAGCTCATCCATTCCCTCCCCGAGTATGCTTACTTCCCTAATAAGGCTGCGCTTTGCCTAAGCAGGAGAGCATATAAAAGTGCAATGTTGCGGTAGACTCGTAGTTCTATACCGTGCGGTAACGAGCACCGAAAGGATTAAGAGATAACTCTGTTGAACATAGTAAGGCAAAACGAATGCAACGTTTATTCATTCACGTAAGAAATCCCCTCAATCTTAGGCTAAAGTCCGTGATTGTAGGGCAGAGTTACAGTTAGTCAGTCAATCCCGCAGGAGAGAGAGACGTAACCTACGGCGCATGACAGCGCCCGATCTGTTACTGGCTCGGTTGGACTGGAAGACAGACACAGCGTGACAGCAGCAGCCAGCAGCTTACGAACGTCGTCTCTTAACTTTATGTCTGGGTTGCCAGCTACCCTATTCTACGAAGAAATAGGTCCGTTATTTTTTGAGCCGAAAAGACTCTCAAGCTGGTATATTTAAGCGAAACAGAAAACGCTAAATATATAGATGCGTTTGTGTCGTCAGAACACTACCATACAACGGTAAAAGATAAATCGGAAACTCCTGGAAGGCTGCAGGGAGTAACGATTAAATGTCCTTAAAATAGACAATAGACCTCTCGGTTGCCATCCGAAGAGGTAACTACAGCAAGCGTATATGACTTGAACCAACCAGAAGTAAAATAACACAAGGCAAAATATGAAATTATATCACAATAAAGTTTGTTCATACTTACCTGGCAGACATATATATAGCTGAATTCGGAAATACAGCTACATACATATCTGACAGGCAAGTTTCATGAACAAAACTTAAGAGAATCGAAGCAGTCAGCTCAAGCTTCTTATGTTACTGGACATAAGCGTTCATTGACGTAGTCTACAAGTCTATTTCTTGTACGAGTCTGCGAATGACGAATGAGAGCTCTTCCGAATCTTGTCAATAAGAGCTTATTCGCTTACGCAATATCAAGTTAATGAGATGTTTGTCAATGAGAACTAACCCATTTACGGGACAAAGAGATATTTTGTCAATGAGGGGATACCCACTTACTTGACAAAACGAAAGTATATTGTCAATGGGGGAAAGTCACTGAATTGACAAAACGTAATCCAGGGAGTCAAGCATTTAATTTTTTCGATTCCCGTCTCAAACGAGGAAGGGGCAAGAATCCTGTTAAGAGACTGGGCTTACGGCAGGTAGAACGACGATGTTCAATTCGGCAGCGTAGTCCCGACTAGAAACTAACAAAATCTATCATCTGACAAACCCTTTCAGATGGGCTAAAAAGCTTGCAAAATTATCCTGGGAAGAGGAAGAAACTCTCCAACCAGCTTCCTCTCCCGTATCACAACTAATGCCTGCTAAAGCTTAAAATTTATTGGCAGTATGGCAAAGGAAGTCCTGTCTTGCGCTTTCCTGAAGAGCGTCCTTTTGATGAGTGCCTTTGCAAGAATCCCACTGAACGTTGCCGAGAGTCCTGACGTGCAGGACATCGAGCCTTACATAACCCGTAACTGCCTTATCGCAAAGTCTTGACTGCGGTAGTGGCAACTTAAATTTATTGGCCGAATGGCAAAGGTTGCGGTAGAGCAAACGAGATCTTCCCTTGAGCTTTCCTTAACTCCATCCACCTATGCGAAAAGCAATATTAATTGACAGAGACCTCTTGAATTCACGAAACCCGATGTCTTGCTGGGTTTCGAAGAAGTTGTCTTTTCACTTTAAACTTCCTCCGAAGCACTGCCTACTTCACATTCTTTGCAGGTGAGGTAGAAGGTATCACCGGAGGTAGAGGTAAACATTCTTTAGGCCCATATCTGAAACAAGAGCTTGAAGAGTTCAACAGAAACGTTCAGCCAGGCGACACACCTGGCGTGCGCTGGTGCACGCTCGGCGTCCACTGGCGCGCGCTCGGCGTCCACTGGAACGCGCTCGGCGTCCACTGGAGCGCGCTCGGCGTCCACTGGAGCGCGCTCGGCGTCCACTGGGCACTGGCGCGCACTTGGCGTGCACCCGCGCGCGCCTGGAGTCCATCCGAGCGTCCCGGGCGTCCGCTCTCAAAAGCTTCCTGCTACTATGACTTCTTTTACGTATTTCTCGGTGGAAAGACGGACACGAGTTCAGGCGACGTTCGCCTTCTTACTTCTCACTGAAACGCATAACGAGAGAGAGAGAGAGAGACGTGAAGCGTCCTCTTCTATAAAGCTTCTATTTAGAGGGCGCGAGTCCTTCCGAAAGCTCCAACCCCTGCATGGGGAGGACGCTTCGGAGGACGAGAAGCAATCTTTCAGGATTCGTGCACGCGCACGCACTTTGGCAGTCTGGGGATTTTCATCAGAAACTGCCGAAGGCACGCCAGATCGGTGGGGGTTCCTTGTAACCCTCCTTAGGCTTTCGACATGCTCCCTCCCCGGGTCCTGGGAGTCAAGCAGAGGTCCCGGCCTAGAGGCGAAACGAGGCCGATCTGACGCACCCTCCACTACACAAGGGGTATCACTGCACTTCTGCACTTCACTTTTACTCTCTAAAGCAAGCACTTTCGATTCTAAGATACGAATCGAAAGAGTATCAGAGAAAGGGTAATTCCTCTACAGACACTGCTTAGGGCCCGAAGGCAACACTGCAGGGATAGGAGTAACAATTACAGAAGTAGCACTTCACAGCAATGAAGGAGAGCGAGCACCTCTCGTAGACATATTCATAGCCCGTAGGCCATACTACAGGGTTAGGCAAAATAAAGTCTACAGGAAGGTTAGCAGGTTCACTACCCTGACTTTTGTTACTGATTAATTGCGTACATACGAATCATACGTCTTCCTTACGGAATTAGACATGTTTACTGATTAATTGCGTACATACGAATCATACGTCTTCCTTACGGAATAGACAAAGTCTCACACTCCTTACATGACAAATCTCAACAAAGAAGCAAGACCCATACCCCTCGTACATACCAAGTGCGGATCTACCGAAGCTTTCGGTAGCCACACCCTATCTTTGCAGACAACCCCGTCTGAAACTAGCCTAACTAGATTCAGATATTTTATGCAAAAATGAATCAAATTCAAATCAATTTAAGATAGCGTATGCCTAGCCACAAATCCCACAAATCCAAGTAAATAAATCAAAAGACAATTAGGATACTTAGCGGCAATGAAGTTTCCAAAATCCTAAGACGGAGGTACTGAAAACAGGTGTTTTCAGCACCAGCGACAGAAAAATTATGAATAGAAAATGGGAATGGTTCCTGATACCCGCCTCCCAGCGGCGGGAATGGGTACTAACCACCTGGCCGACCACTGCGTGTGTCGGAAGTTTTTAAAATTCTGTCGGACTTCAGAAAATACAGCTATATATATATCTGACAGGTAAGTTTCATGAACAAATGAAGTGTTACAGTTTTGTTAGTAATGTGTTTTGTAAAGTTTACAGTGGACCCCCCGTATTCGCGTTCTCCAGATTCGCGGACTCACACATTCGCGGATTTCTCTCGGGAACGTTTCCCTGCATTATTCGCGGAAAATTCGCGCATTCGCGGTATTTTTCTATGAGAAATATCCACAAATTCCTGGTTTTTGTTATCAATTTCATCATAAAATGCACTTTTTGTGATAAAACTATTAAAAAAACCAAGTATGAAAATTTTTAGTGGTTTTTCTTAAGTTTTAACTTACAAAATAGGCTGTTTTTAGCATTTTTATAGGGGTTCCAAACATTCGCAGATTCTAACTACTCGCGGGGGGGTCTGGTACGCATCCCCCGCGAATACGGGGGGACCACTGTAGTTTGTTTTTCTGACATTTTTTTATGTGTTTCGTAAAGTTAAGTGTACGTATCTGCCGTTTGTCCTCCTCCTCCTCTGTGCCACTTTCAGAGATAGCCTCACTCGAAAGGTAAGCTTCCACATTTTACGTTACAGTAATAATATTTCTTGTACACTAATATACACTTTATTTACAGGTTTTGCATTTTTATTCTTAATTTAGGTATTGAATGGTCCAAATTGTTGTAGTATTTCATTGTTTATAGGTCAATTTGGCTTTATTATGAAATTTACTGGGGTGTTTTTGGAGGGCTTGGAACGGATTAGCCATTTTACATGTAAAATGTGTTCCAGGATACGAAAAACTCATGATACGAAGGCCGCCTCGGAACGGATTAATTTCGTTTCTCGAGGTACCACTGTACATGATTATTTACTCTTTGTTCATACGCGAACAAACCTTCGGTCTTAACAATAGGATAATTTCTAGTGCCTAGCTGGATCTGGTTAAAAAACAGATGAAAGCAAGGAATCTTGTGATATCTGGCAATGCATGTGTAGATCGGGTGAAGAGTGGTCAAGAGCCACTCACCTACACCACCGCGTCAGTCTTTTCTTTAACCACCTGGGTGAGAGTCGTGGTTAACCTCTCTTGGCCTTTACCTGGTTCATTGCCCATTTCAATTGTGTTTAGTTTGTGTGTGGCGGATATTATGGCTGCTTTTGCTCCTTCTCGGTCTCGTCAATGTGTGTGCCCCAGAATTGCAGGTTTTCCGTCTTCTCGTTTTTTTGCTTTGGCAGCGACTGATCCCCACATCACGTGCAGCAGGTGTCGTTCTAATTATTGTACTATGACGAATCCTTTCACGGAATGCCGGGCATGGCCTAAAGAGCAGTGGAAGTCATTTTATAGCAAAAGAGAGCATTGGAGGGTTTCGACTCTTCCTTCATGGGAAGGTTTTTCACCTCTTCCCATACT